>NC_133658.1:621070429-621287929 GCF_037893015.1 Macrotis lagotis
CCCCTCTGCCACGGGACTGAGGTGGGAGGGGCCCTGCTGTTCTATGGGGAGGCCTAAACTGAGATCAGGATCTGAATGTGGTCAGAGCCCCATAGTCCTGTTCCAGGGACAGAGGACAGAGCTTGGCAGTCTCTCTCTACTCCCTTCCCTAGGCTCAGCACTCATGACCTGGGAGCTCCTGATTACCAGCTCTGCCTGCTTCTGGTTCCTGGATCTGGGCTGCTGTGGCCATGCTACTCGCTGTGTGCCCTGAGAGCTGAGCTTCACGTGCTCGCTCTGGCAGAGGTACCCCCACTGATCCCCCAAGTTGTGCCTGGTGCTCCCTGGGGTGTAGGTCAGGAAACCGCCCCCACTTCTGTGAGCTGTGGATCCCAGTGCCCTGGGGCTGCCTCCAGGAGGCTGAAGGTCCTTTGCTCTGGCAGGCTACTCCTCCAACCCCATGGAGCTGAGCCTTTCCACTCTTTTCCAGGTTACCTTGGGTTGGAGAACTACCTCACTGGGTCCCTCTGCGGATTCTGTCTCTCGAAAATTTAGTTAGAGTCCTTAGCTTATAAATTTTGATCAAGAGCACCTAAGAGATGGTCCTCTCCTGTCACCATCTTCGCTCTGCTCCAGAATGTGAGCTTCTTGTAGGCAGGGAACTGGTTTTGTCTTTCTTTGTATTCCTAATGTCTATAGCAGTGCTTGATATGTGGCTGTGGTCCTTTGTTTTCTGAGAGGACCCAAGTAATAACACTAGGTTAGAGGCTTATAGTGTGTCCTACTGTGGCTGATCAGAGCATTAGAAACTTGGAATGTTCTATCATTGGTCAGTCAGAAATAGTCCATGTGAACACCAAGTGGATTCTCTAAGCTTACATAGCTTCCATTTCCTTTGAGTTGCTTCAATTTTGCTTTGCTCAAAGAGCTCAGCACCCTCTCTGATGAGGGCAAACCATGCTGGGCAGTCCAATGCCAGTGTCTCCCATGCTACTCAAACAATTCCAGAGTTTTTAAGAGAGACCTTGAAAGTATCTTTATATTGCTTTTTCTGACATCCATATAAGTGCTTGTCTTGTGTGAGTTCTCCATAAAATAGTCTTTTTGACAAGTATAACACCTAGTATTGTCTTAATAAATGATTGTGAATTGTTTAATCTCTAGTAAAGGAAGATAAAACTTTTAAGAATTTTTAAACTATCTGGTCACATATAGACTTTTCCCAGACCTTATTTATATGCAGGCTTGATATCCATTTTTGAGAGGCTGTATGGATTAAGTTCAGAAGCATGGAAATGGCTGGGAGGAGATTTAATTCTGCTCCCCCCATTTTCTGAATTCATGGAATCCTTCAAGAACGCTTCTCATCTTGTTTGCTTTCTTCTCAAATTCAAAACTTGGGTAAAAGAGGAAGAAGGAATTACAATTTAGTTTGGGTAACTATTCAGGTCGTTTTGTTTTCTCTACCTCAAATACCAATATGGTTATTATAGGATGGGTAGGATAGTACTAAACTAACCAAGTAAAGCATTTATTAAACTTCCTCAGTGTGTTAATCTTGGGGGATACAATTAAAAGTAAAACCAGTCCCTCCCCTTCAGGAGTCTACAATATAATGGGAGACAATATGTAATATAGTATATACAAACAAGAAATGCAGTGGGTTGATTTGATTGGAGAAAAGGCATTCTAACCCCTGAGAAAGGGCACAAGCATTAAGGACACTTGATGGGCTTTGTAGCTGAGATTTGAAAAAAAAGGCAGGTATGAGAAGAGTCAGAGGTGATCGAAGAGGGTATTCCAAGAATGGAATATAGCCAGAGAACAAGCACAGAGAAGACCAGAATAGAGAGAAATCAGTCAGGAGAAATGCAATTAGGGTTTCTGAGGTTGGAAAAATTCCCGTTTCTGTCCATCTTTTCTAAAGCAGCCAGGGAACAGTGCTCCTCAGAGGAATATAGAATATGATCTGGACAGAATTTGTAACAAGGCAATGTTTGCTGTCACTGAAGGAGAGCTGAATGTCCCAACCATTAAAAAATAAATGCTAAACTAGTGGAGTACTGAAATGTTAGTGACTTAGGGCATCTTAGGATAGCATGTGAGCAGCAGCTTTCAAAGCATGGCTGATTAATTCCCATGTGACAAACCATGGAATTCAGGTGGTATTATGACCCTCAGGGAAGATGCTGCTGGATTACTATGACTGGTGCTTCAGAGTTATCCTTTTGATTTCTCCCTCATTTCCCTTTCAATTACTAATGGTTTTAATTCAATTGCTACATTTTTTGAATCCATGTTCTTTCTGCCATTCATAGGGCCATTACCCTAGTCCAGTCTTTCATTATCTCTTTCCTGGGCTGTTGTGATAATCTCCTGATTTTTCTCCCTGCCTCCAGTCTATCCTCTAATCAATTACTAAAGATTTATTAAGCTCCTTAGGGAAAAGGTAGGTCTTGCCTCAAAAAGCCGATAATCTAATCAAAAACCTTCCACTCTGGTCTTCCTACAACAGTGTTAACTCCACATTTATTCTCATCTCTCTCTCTCTCTCTCTGTATGTTTTTAATTATACCTCTTTATAAACACTACAGTCCTCTTACTATCCCTGAACTCAACATTACAATCTTGGAATGTCTATTTTACCATTCCAAGAATTCCTTCCCACTTCACCTCCACCCCAGTTTCCTCCCTGCTGTCTACCCTTAGTTGGTGCTCTCTCTTCGGATTATGTTCAGATCTTTTATATTATAAATATTGTATACCTGTTAAACTATTATACCTCCCTTCCTTCCCCAGATAAATGTTGTCTATTTTAGAATCCTTAGAACCTGTTTCATTTTTGTCTTTGTATCTCTGGTGTATAGCACATGGTGGTCAGTGCTTAATGCTTTTGTGAATTGAATTCTTAATTCTGGGTGTGGAGGGGACTATAGGGTGGAGGATCTAAATAGGAGTCTGTTAGTATTCCAGTATTACTCTTTCCAGGGATTATATGCCACTCTTTGTCATTTAGAATGGCTTGGGCTTGATATCTGCTCTACTGCTGCACTGGTGTCCTTTGAAATTATGGATATCTACCTCTTTGCTGTAGCTTAACTCCTGTATGAGTGATAGCCCTTCCTTCTTGTGTGAGCTTCTTGTGAGTTGGGTCTTATTTTTCATCTTTGTATTCGAGTTTAGCTCAATCTTGTTGCATAATGAATGCTTAATGAGTTCTTTTTCATTCATCCATTCTGAAATGTAGTTGCTTGTAGTTTAGACAGAAGAGTCTTTTGTCTAAAACATACATGCAGTTTGAGCTTGAGATTATTATAGCCTTGAAACAGAACTAAATCACAGAGGGGGTAACTGTGGAAAGAATCTGTTCTAGGCCTTGTACCAAAGGCTGAGTATACAAAGAACAGTAAAATATAGTCTCTGTTCTCAAGGAGCTTACATTTTAACATTTAACCCCACTGGCCCTCAGTTTCCTTTTCTGCAAAATTAAGGGACCATAATAGATGACAGAGTACCCATGGTAAGTGCTATATGATGAATATGTAAAGTAGAGCCTCCCTAGTGGAAAGGGAGACTGGAGTTTTGTTTTGAAGTAAAGCATGGAAAAATAACTTGACAGAGGCCAGCTCATTAGTGACAACAGAATAATCTCCTTCTTTCTGAATCTTTCTCCTTTGATCTTGTCTGGTTTCTAGCAATAAAGGGGCAGGCAAGACATTCCAGGAAAGAAAAATGGTATGAAAATAGGAGGGAGGACTGAGAACTTCCTGGGGCAGTAGAGATGATGATGTCATTCTCATAGTCAAATACATAGACAAGTTTTGCAGGAATGGAAGGTCTAATAGAAGATGCATGCTTTTAGAGAGAGTGGCAACCCTGTGTCATTAATTATTTCATATCTTTTTGTAATTTCAGTATCTCTGTCTTTCATTGAATTATGTAGCAATCTATATGTAAGATATCACTAAATTCGTCATAAAAGATGACCAGAACTACTTCCTTCCTCTCTCTATAGATATCTTAGATCACCTCTATTACTCCTTTATTTCTTCCATTCCTCCATGCTCTTGTATCCCACTGTCCTTCAGTTCTTCATCCCTTTAAGCCATCTTTGTTCTCCTTTTTAAATTTTATTTGAAATTTTGTAACCCAAGTTAGATTTTATAGTTCAGTAAAGATCCATATCATGTTGAAGAATGACTTCCTGGCTCTTTTATGACTTTCAAAAATAATGATAAAGGAGGAAAAAACTTAAATTACAATTCCATCAACTGTTGAAACCAAAAGAAGTTTTGTCCACTTTGCTAGTTGTTGCTGTGTTGTAGATTAGCTCAAGTCTTAGTGCAGTTTTGATACATTTAAGGTATAATGGCTTTAAGTGGCACTAAGACTTTGGGGACACTATATAATAAAGTCTCTCTTATTTTTGTATGAACTATATTCTCAGTTTATAGAAAAATTCTAATTCAGGTTAATTTTCTCTGATTATTCAGTATTCTGATTCCTTCCCTAGTTTGCTGATATATTCAGTAACTAGTTCCAATTTGGATTTTTGTTCCAGGGGAAAAAAAAGATAAGTCTTTTCTGAAGACTGAGAAGAAGGAAGAGTTAAGGGTGACAGGAAAATAAGGAAAATACAAACCAAAGTGAAATATAAATCATCTTGTATTATCCAGTATTTTAACTATTTGTACTTTTCTCTTTTTAACTGCTTCATACAGTAAAATTCTAGTGCCTACTTGGTGCAAAGAAAGAAGCCAGGTATTAGATCAAGAAATGAGTCTCTTATTTTTAAGATCTTTGAAGTACACAGGATGAAATTGCAACTAGAAGGAACAATAAAGAGCATATACAACTGGGCAGGAATATCATGAGGATATGAAATAGGAAGATATGTTATGCCAGACATCATCTCCTTGTATAGATTAAAAGGTGCCTATTTTTGAGGATTTAATTTGAAGGATTTTTGAGGATTTAATTTGAAGAATTTTGAGGATTTAATTCAAAGAATATGAAGGTAAAAACCTTTCAGTATCCCCTATAAAATGGGATTGTAAACAACTCTCCATCCCACAAATAAGAGGTAGAGATAAATATAGCAAACCCAGAACTAAAAGTATCACACAAAATCATTTTCATTTTATGTTTTAATATATGCTTTTAAAGCAATTATGTTTCAACTTGTGGGAATGTGAAAAATCCATCTGCTTTCTTTGATTTAGTTTTTAAATATGAAAATGTTTATTAGGATTTCTGGTTTTTGTAGTTTTCTCATCTAGAAAGTTTTATATCTCATATCTTTTATATTATTTGTCGATATTTTGAAAGGGAGGGACAGGCATATACAGAGGTCATTACACAAAAGATCAAATAAGTAAGTATAAATGTTTGTATAAAGTAAGTATAAATGATTGACTATATGAACATGCCTCTAAATATTAGCTTGAACTCTACTATTATGTCTTTGTTCTAAGAGGCATTATGATGCAATACAGTATTATTGATTGTCAGTGAGGGGAGACTGAAGTTTAAATTCTACCTCCTATTTCTTACTTGATTGATTTAGTTAGTAATTTAACTTCATTAAACCTTATTTACCTCATTTATAAAATGATGATGAGAGTAATTTAATTTAAGATTATTGTAAAGGTCAGATACAATGTTTGTAAAAGTGCTTTGCAATCCATAACGCTATATAATTATCAGCTATTATTATTCTTTCCCTTTAAACTTTTGCACTTTCAAAATGTGTAAAAACAAAGCAAAACTAAAACAAAATATAAAGTCTGTATTGTAAAAATAAATTGATTATATACTTCAGCATTCTGCAAGTTAGATTTCATCCTGATTTTTTCCCCAGTGGGTTCCTGGAATGAACTCTTCTTTTCTTCCTTTATAGCCTTAGTAAACCTGATTATAATTTTTAGTAATTACAAACTTGTGCTTATTTGGTTGCTGACTGTCCCATGATGTGCCAGTTCCCATTGAATTATTGTTATGATCCCTCCATTCTTTATTCTTGGAGTAGGCTAAGCCCTTCTCAAACTTTTTTAATTCATTGATTTTCTTTCTACAGAAAATATTAGTCTTAGAATATCTCTGTGAAGTAAGGAAATAGGATAAATTAATCCTATTTTACAGAAGAGAATGCTTAATTTTTGGTTCTAAAGAGTACATTTGTATTCTTATCAATTCATTTTGAAGTAGATCATAAAATTATAGAATCTTAGGGTTAAAAGGGTCCTCTGAGATTATTTTTGCTTGGGTAGGGAGGGTACTAGTTTACCCCTAATTCCTCTAACTCCTAGAATCTGTGATTCTTTGAGCTCTTAGCCACAGCATGAATCCCCTCTACTCAGTCTTGTACAAATGATTGTACAGTCTTCAAACAAAACATCTTTGTTGTAAACTTATATTCAGATCATTAAATATTTGAAATTAGTTCACAATGCCTGACTTCATCCCTACAAAATGAACTTTAATTGTCCTAATTTTTCTGATGGTTCAAATGTACCACTGATTTGGCAACTAACCAAAAAAAAAAGAATTGGAAAACAATCTTCTCTAGAATCCTGGATGTTCAAATACTCCAAGTGGAAGGAATCAGTGACTGATTCATTAGGCAGTTTTACATTTCTGGAACACTGGGGAAATAATTTTCTCTATCTTTGTGAATCATGTAACTACCTCTGTTATGAAAATGGGGACCCATAAAATAATTATTATGAATGTCATTGTTTCAGGTATATTAACTTAGCTCTCTTCAGAGCTCTTAGAATCTGCTTCCATTGCTGTGATCTTTCAATGAGTTTAAAATGAATTTCTTAATTCATTTGGCTTACTATGTATGTACACATTATCAGTATATTTCCTAGCTACTTAGTCCTCCCATCTTTCCTAGCTTCCAATTTTGTGACTCTTCTTTTAACCAGTCTTGAAGCTGATGACATATATTTCTAAAACTCCTCAGGCTTTTATGTCCCTTTATAACACTTACTTGTCTTGGAATTACAGTAGTTCTGAATGAATGAATCTTCAGAGTGATTGAACACTAGAATTATAATAGGTAAAAACTGTTGATTCATACAACAATTTGGATTGTGTGTGTGTGTGTGTGTGTGTGTGTGTGTTTGTGTGTGTGTGTGTGTTAGTGTTGAGGGTGGGGAAAGACTGTTTCATAAAGGAACAAAGAAACAATTTCATGTCTTACTCATCAATCTGTTTCTTATATCTAGTGAACAACAGGCATAAAGTCTTTGCCCCTTTCAGTTCTCCCTTGGCAGTATGTAAAACTAATATTGGCTGAACATGCTATTAACCTTGGGTTTAAATTCAGCGTACTTAATCCCATGATTAATGCCAAGATTAATGCCCAACAGCAAAGGTTGAAAGCTTAAATGTTTGTGAATACGAGCATGAAATGAAATCCTAATAACCAGTACAATGATTTGGATTTATGGGCTGTGTTGGCTGCTAAAGATAACTTGGAAATGGTGTTGCATGGAGTAATTTGTCAAAGTGGTCAGTAATGAAGAATTGACTGTTTATGATGCAGGAGAAAAAAAAATCTGAATGAAGAATGCAGCTCTCTGATTTTTAGTGTAACGGGCAGCATTTCACTGAGACTTGCTTGTATGAGAAAAATATTCTTAATTTTAAGGTTTTTAACAGTTCAAAATTTGAATTCTCCCATTAGTGAGCTATAATGGACCCCTCAGCAGAAGTATGGGTGTATACTTTTATAATATTCCCCTCACTCTGAATCTTCTATTTCTCTATGTTTATTTATAGTTCTTATCTTAAATCCTATACATACTCACATACATACCCATATATTCATACATACTCAAAGTTACCATGATTATCAACTGCATTACCAGTTCTTTGGTGAAATTAAAGTAAATATAAAAGTAAACATTTGTTCCAATTATTACTCATTATTTAAGGTTCACTCTAAGTTCTACCTTCTCCATGAATCTTCTTTCCAGTCTGTCAGTCCACATTATTTCTTTTCTCTAAACTTGTATTGTAATTGAGTCAACAGTGTGTAATCAGTTGCTGTAATTTTCTCTTCTTAATTAGGTATGTTGGTTCCTCCCAAATTAGTTTAGCAAGCTCCTTGAGGACAGGAAGTACATCTTATGTTTCTCACCCCCCTCCAAAAAAAGTCCACAATCCTGGACATAAAGTAGTTGCACAATGACTACCTGCTAATTGATTGAGTCTCAGAAATGGTCTGTGGTATGCTGATAGTGAAGCTAGGATCATAATTAAGAGACTTCCATAGTATAAGACTGTTCCCAAAGTCTTAATGAAGTTTTAAGTTATTAAGATTTAAAAATGCTTTAGTCAGAGACTAGGATTATATAGGTGTCTCATAAGTCTTAATGGAGTTTTAAGCTATTAAAGCTTAAACTATTAAAGCTTCAAATTGCATTAATATTTCTGGGACCCTCCCATATATGATCTTGGTCCCTGACTAAAGTTCCCCCCCCTACAAAATTGACATATTTTGATCAAAATTACCAGTTAGTGAAGACACCTGTTCTGTTTAACCAAAATTGGAATCAAGCTAATTATGATAGACAAATTATTGAAACCTGTTGTACTATTGTCTCTTGAGTTTATTTTCTGAAACATTGCAAATCAGAACACAATAAAAAAATCCCAATGAAACATTCCCTCCCTACACTGCAAAGAAAAACTCTGAATATTTCAAATATCCCCCAAATCCCTTTGGAAGTAATCCAAACCATCCAGACCAGATTTCAGGTAAATGATTGAACTTAATTTAATTTGAAATGTGCTTCTTAATTGAAAAATATACATAAGATCCTACAAAAATTTCAGGTCTAAGTTGTCATTTATTTGTTTGAACAAAGGAGTATACTAATCTTTGCAAAAAGAGAGAGGACTAGAATTGAAATGAATAATTAATTCATTCAGAAGAAAAAGTCTAGAAAATGTGCACTTTTGAGAAATGACAAGAAAATCTTTCTTTATACATCATTGTATACATGTATTCATTGACTCTCCTGGTTTTTGACATGATTTTATTCTTCCCTTATCATCCCACTTCTATATTCCAATTTGATTTGTATATTTCCTTTGTCTCTTTCCTTGTTAATTTAATAGAATATGTCCTTATTATGGCCCATACAAATGTGACCTAACTTTGATCTTTTTGGAGATATTTGTGCCCCCCCCCAAAGGATAATTTCTTTGATATCTATTATTTATTATTGCTATTATCATTATAAATACTCACAGAAACATAATTTTATCATCTTTTGAAATGGAATTGTCAAACACCACTTTTATTTTCTGTATTCTCTCTGAGAAAACTTGATTTATCGAGCATCTCCAGAAAATATATATTGGGTTCCACTGTTCTAACTACTTCATTTTTTAGCCTGAAGCCAATGCACTAAAAGATTGTTTTCATGTTGAATGAATTTTACCCTAGGTCATTTTAGGAATGATCTGGCTTACTTTTTTAAATGACCATGTTCTTTATGGCCTAGTGTTGATAACATGAATCTTAAGTTGGTTTTTAAGAGAAATTTGCAGATTAAGGGCATTGAGTTACAAGACTTTGACAGTATTTTCTCAAAATGCCATTAATTGAAGCCATTATTTTGGAAAATGTTGCTCATTTAAGAGTTGTTTGTTTCAGCGCTTGGAATTATTGCCAATGTTGGCTTTCTTCCAATTTGAGTAATCCTTTGAGACTTGAAAAAGATGAAAATGTTTTCCTTATGAAAGAATTGGTTTTTGTATAATTAATTAGTTTGTTATCTAGGGGTTCTTTCTACACTATCCCTCTCCTCTACAAAAAACCAACTCCTGTTCATTCAAATTCCCACAGTTAAAGAACGTGAATTTTTACTTTTTTCTTCTATGATGGAAATGTTGTATTGAAATTCCTAGCTAAAAGTTGCACAGACCTATTTAATCATCCATATTTAAACAGTGTTTTCAGAAACTTACAAATCTTTGTCCAGTTTGGTTAAGAAGATTTGTTATACATGATCACATTTTTCCATCTTCTAACCTAAAGTCACCTTTTGAAACAAAGAGTCATAGAACATTTCCAATGAAATTACATATAAGCATTTTTCTTATTTGAAGTAGGAGAAGAGGAGTAGAAGAAGGGGAGAGGCTATTTTCAGTTGTCAAGACATGGTCTTATTAACTTTTCCTTTTACTTGTCTGTTTTCTTAATGTCTTCTTACCTTATGAATAGTTTCATTTCTCTGATCTTAAGTAAGATTCTTTTGTTTTATTTTCTTAGTGTCAATTTTATTTAGATTTTCTACCTTCTCCTCTACTTTTGAGTGATTTGTTGTTTTGGAAGTCTGAAGTCCATTTGAAGCTTTCATTTTATAAATAAGCTTTTAGCAATGTTTTGTTGTTTCAATTCTTTAATTTCAGTTCAATATCTTTCATTACTTTGATCTGAGCTCTTTAGACCAGCCAAAGTATATGAAGCACAAGGTCTTCTTTACATATATTAAGTATTTTTCTTTTTCTTCCTCCCCTTTTTCCATTTGTAGTTCTAAGATCATGCCATTCATGGTAATGTTGTTTTAAGACAGTAACACTAAAAAAATCTCCAGGGCCTGATGGATTCACAAGTGAATTCTACCAAACATTTAAGGAACAATTGGTTCCAATCCTATATAAACTCTTTGGAAAAATAGGGAAAGATGGAACTCTGCCTAACTCATTCTATGAAACCAATATGGTACTGTTACCTAAACCAGCAAGAGTTAAAACAGAGAAAGAAAATTACAGACCTATTTCCCTGATGAATATAGATACGAAAATCCTAAATAAAATCTTAGCAAAACGACTACAACAAGTCATCACTAGGATAATACATTATGATCAAGTAGGATTTATTGCAGGAATGCAGGGTTGGTTCAATATTAGGAAAACTGTTAATATACTCAGTTATATCAACAACAAACCTATCAGAAACCATATGATCATATCAATAGATGCTGAAAAAGCTTTTGACAAAATACAGCATCCATGCCTATTAAAAACACTAGAGAGTGTAGGAATAAATGGACTGTTCCTTAAAATAATTAGCAATATCTATTTGAAACTATCAACAAGCATTATATTCAATGGGGAGAGGCTAGAGGCATTCCCAATAAGATCAGGGGTCAAACAAGGGTGCCCATTATCACCACTACTATTCAGTATTGTGTTAGAAATGTTAGCATCAGCAATTAGAGAAGAAAAAGAAATTGAAGGATTTAGAATTGGGAAGGAAGAGACAAAACTCTCACTCTTTGCAGATGACATGATGGTCTACCTAGAGAATCCCAAGAAATCATCCAAAAAACTACTGGAAACAATTCGTAATTTTAGCAAAGTTGTAGGTTATAAAATAAACCCTCATAAATCCTCAACTTTTCTATATATGTCTAGCAAGAAACAGCAGGAAGAGCTAGAAAGAGAAATCCCATTCAAAGTAACCTCAGACAATATAAAATATTTGGGAGTCTATTTGCCAAGACAAACTCAGAATCTTTTTGAAAACAATTATAAAACACTTCTCAGACAAATTAAATCAGATTTAAATAACTGGGCAAATATCAACTGCTCATGGATAGGTAGAGCTAATATAATAAAAATGACAATTCTACCAAAACTACCAATCAAAATTCCAAAAAATTACTTTAATGAGTTAGAAAAAATTGTAAGTAAATTCATATGGAGAAATAAAAAGTCAAGAATTGCCAGGAGCTTAATGAAAAAAAGTGCAAAAGAAGGTGGCTTAGACCTACCCAATCTAAAATTATATTATAAAGCATCAGTCATCAAAACTGTTTGGTATTGGCTAAGAAATAGAGTGGTGGAGCAGTGGAATAGAATAGGAGTAAAACAGGAGATGATTATTGTAATCTGCTGTTTGACAAACTCAAAGAGTCTGGCCATTGGGATAAAAACTCCCTCTTTGATAAAAATTGCTGGGATAATTGGAAGTTAGTATGGAAGAAACTTAGATTAGACCAACACCTCACATCCTTTACCAAGATAAGATCCAAATGGTTACAGGACATAGACATAAAAAAAGCAATACTATAAGCAAATTAGAAGATCAAGGACTAGTCTACCTGTCAGATTTATGGAAAAGAGTGCAGAGTATGACTAAGGAAGAGTTGGAGAACATCACCAAAAACCAATTAGATGATTTCAATGACATTAAATTAAAAAGCTTTTGCACAGATAAAACCAATGTAACCAAGATCAAAAGAAATGTAGTAAATTGGGAAACAATCTTTACAATTAATGATTACGACAAAGGACTCATTTCTAAAATATACAGAGAACTGAGTCATATTTTTAAAACAAAAAAAAAAATTCCCTAATTGACAAATGGTCAAAGGATATGCAAAGGCCATTTACAGATGAGATATAAGTAATCCATAGCCATATGAAAAAATGCTCTAAATCATTAATTATTAGAGAAATGCACATTAAAGCTTCTCTGAGGTACCACCTCACACCTCTCAGATTGGCCAATATGACCAGGAAGGATAATGATCATTGTTGGAGGGGTTGTGGGAAATCTGGGACACTATTATACTTTTGGTGTTGCTGTGAACTCATCCAACCCTTCTGGAGAGCTATTTGGAACTATGCCCAAAGGGCAACAAAAATGTGCATACCCTTTGACCCAGCGATACCACTACTGGGTCTATACCCTGAAGAGATGATGAGAAAGGGGTAAAAACATTACTTGTACAAAAATATTTATAGCAGCCCAGTTTGTGGTGTCAGAGAATTGGAAATCAAGTAAATGTCCTTCATTTGGGGTACGGCTTAGCAAACTGTGGTATATGTATGTCATGGAACACTATTGTTCTATTAGAAACCAGGAGGGACAGGATTTCAGGGAAGCCTGGAGGGATTTGCATGAACTGATGCTGAGTGAGATGAGCAGAACCAGAAAAACACTGTACACCCTAACAGCAACATGGGAGTGATCTTCAACCTTGAAGGACTTGCTCATTCCATCAGTGCAACAATCAGGAACAATTTTGGGCTGTCTGCAAAGGAGAGTGCCATCTGTATCCAGATAAGGAGCTGTAGAGTTTGAACAAAGTACAAGGACTATTCCCTTTAATTTAGAAAAAAACAGATATCTTATTGTCTGATCTTGTTACCTCTTAGACTTCTCTTCTTTAAGAATATGATTTCTCTCTCATCACACCCAATTTGGATCAAGGTGTACAACATGGAAACAAAGTAAAGACTGACAGACTGCTTTCTGTGGGGGGATGGGGGGAAGGAAGCAAGATTGGGGGGGGGGAATTGTAAATTGTAAAACTCAATAAAAACTTAATAAAAATAAATTTAAAAAATAACCAAAAAAACCCAGTAACACTGAGCTTGGATAGCTAAGGCAAGCTTCTTTTTTATGTAAGGAGAACTCTTCCAACATTCTCTTAGTTCTGCAGAGTCTTTATGACATTCAGAAGTCATTTTTAAATGTTATTAAATCTA
Source organism: Macrotis lagotis (assembly GCF_037893015.1). Taxonomy (NCBI): domain Eukaryota; kingdom Metazoa; phylum Chordata; class Mammalia; order Peramelemorphia; family Peramelidae; genus Macrotis; species Macrotis lagotis. The sequence goes on from NC_133658.1 coordinate 621,083,933, forward strand.
AATTTAATCCAGAAAAGATTAAAGATATGTATTGCCTCTCCTTTGATCCAGAAAATAACTGGGATACATTTCACTTCTCCTGTAAGAAACTCTTTTCCCCTGTTAGTGTTATTATATCCAAGGCATTTGTAGTCAAGTACCACATTTATTTCTAACTAGATTTTTAAAAATCATTATGGATTAAGAATTCTATTTCTGACTTCTAAGTCAAAGTTAAATTTTAGTAAGAAGATCCTGAGCTACCTTATAATCAGAGTGAAGTGCTATAACTTTGACTTTTCATTCATTAAAAAAAGTTTGTATTAAACACTTAATCTTCCTTTGTTAGGTGGTTGGGATACAGAAAAACAAAATGAAGCTTACTTTCTATCAGGGGATACAACTTGTAGCTGGATAAGTAAATATAAGATGTTTTGAGGGAGAAAAGAACAAGAACAATTGGGGTACCAGAAGTTTCCAGTAGGAGATAACACATGATTTTAGCCTTGAAGAAAGCCAAAGATTCTAAGATTCAGAAGTGAGGAGGGAATGCATTATAGGCATAGAAATGAAGGATGGTATGTCAAGCTATGAGAGCAGCAAGTAAGCCCATAAGGCCAAAATGTAGAGTGTATGAAGGGGAATAAGAAGAAATATTGGGTGAAATAGACTGGATCCACTCAGGACAATAAAAAGTCTCTTTTTGAAAAAAATTTAATAGGAGAGTGATGTGGTGAGACCTATGCTTTGGTATTATTTTGGTAGCTTTATGTGACAGATAAATTGGAAAAAAGGAACTAGACTAAAACTGAGAGACCAGATTAGAGGCCATTGCTATAGTTTGGATAAGAAATGATGAAAATTTGATATAAGGGGCAGCTAGGTGTCACAGTGGATAGAGCACAGGTCCTGGAGTCAGGGGGACCTGAGTTCAAATCTGGCCTCAGCCAGTTAATAATTACCTAGCTGTGTTATCTTGGGCAAGTCATTTAACCCCATTGTCTTAAAATAAATTTAAAATTTTTTTTTAAAACCTTGAATTAAGATAAAGTCTGGGCAAATGTGAAGAATGAGATTTGTATGTAAGGCTTGTAATGAAGGTCAAATCAGGAAGACTTGATAGTTGATAGGATAGGTGGTATATCGAAAAGATAAAGGTAAGGGATAACTCCAAGAATGTGATTCTGAGTTACTAGAGGTATAGTAGTATTCTCAAAATAAATAGAGAAAGTTAGAGTACAAGCAGGTTTGAGAAAGGGAGATAATGATTTTAATAATTGTCATCTTGATTCAGAGATGCCTGTGACAAATTAGGTAGAGTCAGCCAATAGAATTGTGGCTTAGAAGAAAGATGACTTGATTGAATCCTTTATCTTATCAATCTGAGCTCTCCTTCTAGTGACTCAATGGAAATCTATCTGTGCATGTCTGCCCATCTTGGGTAACTTGGGTAACTTTTGTCCTTGATTCCCATAAATTCATGACACTCAGCATGATAGTGGACTTCTTTACCTCCTCTCAATATCTCAGGAATACCAGTAGAATACTACCTATCTCTTTGTCATCCTTGAACATATCAGTAGTTCATTGTCTCTTCCTATCAAACATTTCCTTGATTATATCTTTTATTTCTTATTGTTCTTCAGAGTTTTTGTTTCATTATGGTACTGTCTCCTCTTACCTAAAATGTACCTCTCCACATCTCTCTGTGTTCATTTTCAGAGTTTTAAAAATTATTATGTTTCAGAGCTAGCAGCCATATAACAATTCTGGTGAAATGTTTCTTTCAGGAAATTGCAAAATTCCTTTAATGAGCCCAGGCTTCTCCTGGAAACAGAGGTCTGTCTCTTTAATAAAACCTGAAGAAAGATTAGTCCTGGATATATAAATTTGGGAGTCATAAAAAAAGAGATAATTAAACTCAGAAGACATGATGAGGTCATCAAGAGAGAGGTCTAGAAAAAAGAAAAGTTCAGGAATGAGCTTTTGAAGACACCTACAGTGTTTCCAATCAAAAAATATTCTTGTCCCTTAATAGCTCATTTATCTAATCAATCACAGAGAAAATTCTTTCCTCGGCTGCTTAGGCCTCTTAGAAACGAGGTAGGCCTTTTATAAAGAATTGAGCACTGAAATTTTGCTAAGAAAGATTGATGAGGTTTTTCATTATGATTAGACAAAAGACTTAAGACTAACTGACCTAATTTTCTTTTGGTAATAATTTTCCAAAGTAGGAATCAGGGAGAGATAGAAGAGAGAAGCATTAAAATATTAACCAACTTCCCTATGGCTTTGAATTTTTGTGTTGCAGGTTGAAAATTGGTGTCCTCATTTACCTTGGAGAGCAAAAAATCCCTATGAAGAACCAGATCAGAATTCAATGGTGAGAAAGTTTGAAAACTTTTTCGCAGGTTTTTTGTCTTTAGAACAGATTCATTTTCATTGTAATTAAACTCTTAATGGAGCACTAGTGTCAAACTAAAATAGAATCGGGGGTCACTAAATCATATATACTGCATATTAACATTACTAATTATCTATTATATTTTTATAAATTATATAAATTTTTATAAATTAGTTAAATATTTCTAGATTTCAGATATGGTCGACTGAAGAGTCCTCTGGACTTCAGCTTGGCATTTCTGTCCTAGCTGCTTCCTTCTATAATAAACCAGTATCAAAGGAATAACTTTCTTTGTCAGTCTTTTGGAAAGTAGGAATCTAATCAGAGCTTAAGTATGACTTGGACACATTATTGAATACATATTGTTTGTCTTATATTATTATTATAGATAGTATCTTCATAGTCAATTAATAGAAAATATGACAAGTTCCAGGAATTTATAGTTCTGTTGAAAATACAATAGAGACTGTAGAACTCTATGAATAATATTACTCATCATTCATTTGTTAGTTCTTGCTATGTGTGAGGTACTATGCAGTGCACCAGTGGTGCAAAGACTTAAACAAGAAACATTTCCTGCCTACTGTGACATGATTTTAGGGATTGGGGGGAAAGAAAATATTATAAGCAAAAACAAGAAAATTGGAAGCAAAGAGTACATAGTAACCGGAGAAATTTAGAAGTACTCCTGTAGACAGTTGATTATCTCATCTAACCTGTGAAGGATAACCTTAGGGAAACCAAGGATTCAGGAAGGCAGGAATGGGACAGTGGGATGACTGAATTTCTGACTAATTTAGAAAACAGGTTTTAGTTAATAGTTTAGTCCTACAAATGAAATGTCTACATTCTTTACCTGGGATGCCTTCTGACTCTGTAAAATATCCGGGGGGGTGGGGGTCGGGGTGGAATGCTGTTTGGTAAAGCTTAATTTAGTTTCATGAACATTGGAAGGAATAGTATCAAAGAATTACTTTAAAAGAAAACAAGATATTAGGGGGTTTGTTTGGGTTTTCCACCAAAACGAGGGATTCTTTGCTTTTGTTAGGTTAAATCTTAACTCTTGGCTCTCTGGTGAAGTCCATAGATACTTTATCAGAATCATGTTTTTAAATGAATTAAAAATACTAGAATTGCCAAGGAAAAAATTATTTTTAAAAAAAACATGCTAGCTATAGCAATAAGAGAAGAAAAAGAAATTGAAGGAATCAGAATTGGCAGTAAGGAAACAAAACTTTCATTCTTTTCAGATGATATGATGGTATACTTAGAGAACCTGAGAAAATCATCTAAAAAACACCTTGAAACAATTAATAAATCCAACAAAGTAGCAAAATATAAAATAAACCCACATAAATCATCAGCATTTATGTATATGAACAACAAACAAGAGCAAGAGATAGAAAGAGAAATTCTCTTTAAAATAACTATACATAACATTAAATACTGGGAATCTACCTCCTCAAACAAACCTAGACACTGTATGAACATAATTATAAAGCACTTCTCTCCCAAATAAAGTCAGATCTTAATAACTGGAAAAATGTCAAATGCTCGTGGTTGGATTGAGCTAATATAATAAAAAATGACAATTCTACCCAAATTAAATTACTTATTCAGTGCCATGGCAATCAAACTATCAAATAACTACTTTACTGAGCTAGAAAAAATAGCAACAAAAGTGCTAGGGAACCAATGAAAAAAATGTAAAGGAAGGTGGCCTAGCTCTACCAGATCTAAAATTATACTATAAAGTGGCAAGTCATCAAAACTGCCTGTTTAAGATATAGAGTAATGGATCAGGGGATTAGAATACGTTCAAACGAAGTTTCAGTAAATTGATATAACGATCTACTATTTGAGACACCCAAAGACATCAGCTTCTGGGATAAGAACTTACTTTTTTGACAAAAATTATTGGGAAAACTGGAAAATAGTATGGCAAAAACTAGGCATAGATGCACATCTCACACCCTCTACCAAAATAAGGTCAAAATGGGTACAGGATTTAGACATAAAGAATGACATCATAGATTAATTAATAGACCAAGAAATATTCTTTCTAATAGATCTATAGAAAGGAGATAAATTTGTGATCAAACAAGAATTTAAATGCATTATAAACTGAAAAATTAGTGATTTTGACTATATTAAATTAAAAAGGGTTTGCACTAATAAAATCAGTACTGCCAAAATTAGAAGGAAAGCAGAAAGCTGGGAAACAATCTTCACAACTAGGAGTTCTTATAAAGGTCTCATTTCTAAATTTATACGGTCACAAGTCATTTCCCAATTGATAAAGTTTTCAAATGAAGAAATTGAAACTATATATATAATCAGGGGTAGCTAGATGACACAGTGAATAGAGCACCGGCCTTGGAGTCAGGAGTACCTGGTTTCAAATCTGACCTCAGACACTTAATAATTACTTAGCTGTGTGGCCTTGGGCAAACCACTTAACCCCATTGCCTTGAAAAAAAATCTAAAAAAAACTATATAATCATATGAAAAACTGCTCCAAATGACTATTGATTAGAGAAATGCAAATTAAAGCAGTGAGGTATCATCTCACATCTATCAGACTGGCCAAGATGAGAAAAAGGGAAAATGATCAGTTTTGGAGAGGTTGTGGGAAGATTGGAACATTGATGCATTGCTGGTAGAGTTGTGAACAGATCCAACCTTTCTGGAGAGCAATATGGAAACCATGCCCAATGAGTAATAAAACTGTTCATTCCCTTTGACCCAGCAATTCCAATTCTAGGTCTATGTCCAGAAGAAATTTTTAAAAAGGGAAAATATTCATAGTAGCCTTTTTGGTAGTGGCAAAGAATTGGAAATTGAGGGGATGCCCATCAATTTGGGAAAGGTCTAAACAAGTTCTGGTATATAAATACTATGGAATAGTATGTTGTTCTATAAGAATCCATAAATGGTCAGACTCTAGGGAAGCATGGAATGACTTATGGGATCTGATGCTGAGTGAAGGGAATAGAACCATGAGAACAATGTACACATCAACAACAACATTGTGAGATGAAAAAACTTGATGGAAGCTACTCCTATAAGCTGTCCAGAGAGCTAAGACAACTGTATTAGACTGGCTATGGACTGTGTTATCCCCATCCAGAGGAAGAAAAATAAAGTCGCACACACACACACACACACACACACACAGACCCTCTCCAGAATCTTGAGGAACATTTTGTAAAAATTATCTCTTATGTATCTCTCTTTCCCTTAATCCTTTTTTTTAAGGTTTTTGCAAGGCAAATGGGGTTAAGTGGCTTGCCCAAGGCCACACAGCTAGGTAATTATTAAGTGTCTGAAGCCAGATTTGAACTCAGGAACTCCTGACTCTAGGGCTGGTGCTCTATTCACTGTGCCACCTAGCTTCCCCCTCTTTCCCTTAATCCTAATTCCTCATACTGAAAATAACTGATACTAATATGTAAACATGTTTATCAAAATATGCATGTACAGTGCTATCCTGACTGTATTCCACTAAGGGGAGGGAGGGGGATGAGAAGGGAGGGTGGAAGAAAAATTTTTAACTTGAAAATATGCATGTGCAAATGGATGAAAATAAATTTTAAAAAAAGAATGTCCAATAAATGTAGTGCAGCATAGTGGATGGAGTTAGCATACAAGGTTAAAAAAAAAGTCTTGGGTTCAAGTTTGAACTCGGACATAAACTATGTTATTCTGACAAGTCACTTAATTTTTCAGTGTTTGCTATGTGTGAGTACAACAGGGCTACAAAAGCTAAAACATGCAACATTTCTTGCCTCCTCTGAGGTAGGAGGGTAATGGAGAAGGAATATCATGTTCACATATAAGTAAATACAGAGAATTGCTGATAAAGTAATTCTCTACAACTGTTAGCTATAAAATAGTTGCAAATGTTCTTTGGTAGGTAGAGATTACTCACTGGAAGTTCCCTGCCTCATTTGGAGTTGTAAGTCCAAAAATTTAAATGAACATACCAATACCAAATGTCTTGCATTTAGAACTTAATCCTAGTCAAGCTGTCCTGGTTTATCAGGGACAGAAACAAATTATTCTCCATCTCATAACTTTCTCCTTTTCATGCTGTAGAATTGCATATGAATTTAATCCTCTAGTCCTTGGGGGAATCAACTAGACTATGCAAGGTGCTGTATTAGATCCACTAGTTGTTTGCACTAGTTGTTTGCTTTTGTTTGTTTATTTCTCCATATCATTAAAATAGGATTCAGAGTTCATGATAGTTCATGTGCCTCTCAGTCTTTTTAGTTAAAATGAGATTGTATGAAAATCATTTAATAAGAACTGCTTGATAACTTATTTTCTCAGTTTTCTTTGCTTCAATTGACAATCTTGATTCTTTAAAGTTAAGTTGCACCGAAGAGGAGATTTAGTTTTTAAAAGTTCAGTGTTAATTGAACTTCTCAAGTTCAGGATGAAGTATCATTCCCTAGGGGTGGCTAAGATGGCTCAGTGGATAGAGCACTGGCCCTGGAGTCAGGAGTACGTGAGTTCAAATCCGGCCTCAGACACTTAATAATTACCTAGCTGTGTGGCCTTGGGCAAGCCACTTAACCCCATTGTCTTGCAAAGAAAGGAAGGAAGGAAGGAAGGAAGGAAGGAAGGAAGGAAGGAAGGAAGGAAGGAAAAGAAAAGAAATATCACTACCTAAAAACCCTCATGTTTCCAAATGTTTATGGTCCCAACCCCATTTCCCTTTTTTCTTTATTAAACATCTATTCATAGGCTGAAATTCGTACGGATTTTAATCTACTCTATGGAATGATGAAACGGCATGAAGAATTTCGATGGATGATACTAAGGATCCGACGAATGGCTGATGCATGGATTGAAGCAATTAAGTCACTGGCAGAAAAGCAAAACCTTGAAAAGAGAAAACGGAAAAAAGTGAGCTTCTTATATGTTACAGTCACCAGTTTTCCTTTTCAGTTTGATTCTACTTTGAAATAAGACCAAGGGAGAAATATCTGGTGTTGAGAATGATAGTCTCTCAACATGAATTTTCTGTATCTTTTATACAGTTCATTTTTCTGTTCATTTTCCCAAATTATGATCCTCTCAAATATCAGGAATAAGCAACTTTCTGGAAATTTATCAAAGATTCGTGTCCCCAGTTCTTGATTCCAAATCTAGTATTCTGTCCACTGTAATTGATCACTATTATTTCAAATCATTTAATTTCGATTGTTTTATTATTCTTTACATTTTCATTATTTAGTCATTGGTTCTGTTTCTCTTTATATCATTTCATAAGTCTTCACATACTTCTGTGTTAAAAATATTTGTTTTTTCTTACAACATAATAATATTCCATCATTTTCTTGGTCCATAATTTAATTATTTGGCACATTGGGTATCTACTTTCTTTCTAATTCTTTGTTACTATAAAAGTATCACTTTAAATATTTTATTGTATACTTATAATTGAACCTTACTTTTTATCATTGACCTTCTCATGACATGTGACTGTAAGTAGTATCTCTGAGTCAAAAGATATTCATATTTTAGTCACTTCATGTAATTCTAAATTGGTTTTCAAAATGGATGGTCCAGTTTACAGCTCCACCAATGTACTAGTTCTGTCATTTTACAACTCTTCCAACATTGACTATTATCATCTTTTGTCATCTTTATCAATTTATTAACTTAACGCTTTTCTGTATTAATTGTGACTTCTTAGTATCATTTAAAAATGATTTGAGCTTCTTATGACTCAGAAGAGAAGTGCTGTTCTATATGCAAAGGGTAGAGTAGTAATCCTTGCTCATCTATCTGTTTCATATTTATTTTCTTTTTTTCATTATTAAATGTGAACTGTTTTGCGGCAACTTTATCAAATATTGAATTTAGTGGTGGAAGTATCTTGAATAATTTGGGTTTTAATTCAACACGAACCTATCTATGTGTCTTATTTTTCAGATCCTTGTTCATCTGGGACTCCTGACCAAGGAATCTGGCTTCAAGATTGCCGAGAATGCGTTTAGTGGAGGCCCACTTGGTGAATTAGTTCAGTGGAGTGATTTAATTACATCTCTCTACTTACTGGGCCATGACATTAGGATTTCAGCTTCACTGGCTGAGCTCAAGGAGTAAGGAGATTACTTTTCAATTTTGAATCTGGAATACAAAAAAAGAAATTGTAAACTCTTGAAGCCTCTATTAGTGTGTAATTTCTTGCAGAGAAAAATGAAAGTGATAATTCACTAAACAGGAGATAAGAAGATTATTTTCAGGAGCTAAATACATACACTGTGAAAAGGATGATATGTTTTCATTGTAGCTGCAGGCTCTGGAGGCTTCATAAATGAACGCAAGAAAATTCAAACTAAGAAGCTTATTCATTGCTATTACAGGTGCTTCATACATCTGCAACACAATGCATTCTTGACTTTACTAATTCCCTGTCTCTTGCTGAAATTCATACCCTTCCCCACTCAGCATCAGCCTTTTTATATCTTAAGACAAGGCAAGTTCCTGTTTATAGACTAATTTGGAGAGAATAAATTCCCTGAAAATCTGGACTTCTTTTAAGTCAGAAGACTTGTCAACCCCATGTCTGTCAACCACTGTGTTTCTATTTAACTGACATTTGCTTTTCCTTCCATTCCTTTCTTTTTTTCCCCCGTTTTCTTTCCTTTTCCTCTTGTCTCAGTTTCTTAATCCCTTTTAGATTGATACAGCTGGCTAAGCATTCTCACAGACACATCCATTAATTCTTTCCACTCACTGGATGTGCTGCCTTTAGAGAGGCTGACCCAAGATGCCAAATTATTACTGTGTAGAATAAGGAAACAATTCCCAATGGATTTGAATTCAACTTATAGGTGAAATTGCAAGGAAAGGAACATTTTAGAAAGCATTATGAAAAACATCTTGTTACTTTCTATTAAGAACAGATGAGGAAGAGAAAAAATAAAGTTTGCTAAAATACCAGTTGATACATGACCAAATATCTTTAACTTACATCTAGTATCATGCCAACCATAGCAGTGTTACCATGGAAAGTTCTTTACAAATGTATTGCATTCATAAATGATTACAATTTTTAGAAATTAATTATATGACACATTGGAATTTATCAAACACTTCTAGCAATACTATAGAAGGGTAGTATAGCAGGTGTTAGACCCATTTTAATGAAAGAACATGGTTGTAAGGTTAAGAATACCATTAATGAAACAGAGAGAATAGAGATAGAGAGATAGAGATCTCTCTTCTTCATGAAAGAAATGAGATCTTTGAGATGTCGATTAGAAAAGCTACCAGTGTGCCCCTGTATATGTAACATAATGTAAATGGTCTGTTGTGTGTATTTTTCCTCTCTCCCTAGGATAATGAAGAGGGTTGTAGGTAATAGATCTGGCTGCCCAACTGTAGGCGATAGGATTGTGGAACTCATTTATATTGATATTGTGGGACTTGCTCAATTTAAGAAAACTCTTGGCCCTTCCTGGGTTCATTACCAGTAAGTGTTTTGTTTTCACTTGAAACTTTATGCCTATTTTTTTAACAATTACATTTAAGTGGTGTTTGTTTTTATATGGATTGAGAAGATAAAAGATCCTTTGATTTGGGCTGATTATCCCTAATTGAAAGTGAAATTGTTCACAGCTACTTTCCACCTTCAACAACCATTCATTATTTTCATTGATCTTCAAAGATCTGGAAGCATGTTTCAGGCATTTTCTCTAACTTCCCAATTTTACACCCTTCCTTTCTTACCAAACACACTTCAGCTCTTTGATAAAATATGAATTCAGCAAGATAAACTTTGGTAAGGAAATTGTATGTCCTATTTCTTTAACGTGTGAAATGATCTTGCATTTCTATGCTTTGATCTCTAGCCGTAAACTAATAGAAAATGCTTATAATGAAGGCTAGTTTTACATTTTTTAAAATAAACAAATTTGGTATTTGGAAAGTGAAAGAAAATCCATTTATTAAATCTTTACTATATGCCAGACAAACAGCTTTGTGATGCAATAGATAGAGTGCAGGATCTGGAGTCAGGAAAACTCATTTTCCTGACAAATCTAGCCTCGGACACTTACTAGCTTTGTGACCCTGGGCAAATCATTTGACCCTGGTTACCTCAAGTTTCCTCATCTGTAAAATGAGCTGGAGAAGAATATGGCAAAACCGCTTTAATCTCTTGTCCAAGAAAACCTCAAATGGGTCACAAAGAGTTCGATGTGACTAAAGCCACTTATCAATACATAGACCAGTTATTGTGCTGTGTCCCCTTCCCTTTTTCCCTGAGAATTATTAAGAGCCTAAAAGCTCTGTGCTTAGAGTTTTATAAATATCTCATTTGATAAGATAGCACCTGCTCTCAAGGAGCTTGAATTCTAATCAAAAAAAGAAGGGATGAGAGAAAAGGAAGAAACACAGTATTATGTGATATGGCATGTTCTGTAAACACCTGAGAAGTTTATGGCACTGAATTGCTTGGATAAATGGGGCATTTTTAAGTACTTCCTATGTGCCAGTCATTATTCTAAGTGCTGAGGATTCAAAAAACTTCAAGACAGTAACATTCTAATAAGGGAAGACTTTGAGATAGCTGGCAAGTGACCCAGTGAGCCTTTGACCAGGCAAAATGAAACAAAAGTTCACTCATCAGAATCCTGAGTTCTAATGGGGGAGGAGGAAAAGGTTGAGTGAAGGCAGAATAGTTTTGAGATTCCTAGGAAATGACAATTGATTGGAGAGGAGATTATGTCCTTTTTTATTTCTAGTTATAATTTCATCAATCATGGTCCTTCTCTTTTCCTCTTTTCCCTTTTCCAGTGTAGGCTCCCCTTTTTATTTCCCTTCCACCCTATATGAATCACAAATTTGTCAGAATTGCCTTTGATTTAAAGATAGTAGTGGTTTCTTTCTAGTTGTGTGTGCAGATTATATATATATATAATTTCTCTGTATACATATATATATATATATATATATACACACACACATATACAATATATATATATGTAAGTATAATGTCCATCATAGCACTATATATTGCAAACAAAATATCTTGCATATAATTAGACATACAAACACAAATGATTTTTAAGTTAAAATTGAGGATTTTTGTTTTTTTATTGATTATTTTTGTTTTTCTCCTTTCCTTCCCCTACCTTTTTATGCTTACACCAGGCAAATGCCTGATAAATATTAGATAGAAATTTCCATCTGAATATTTAATGATTATAACATAACCATTAACTGGCTCCATTGTGCAAAATAAAAAACAAAAAATCTCAATAATGAAATATGTCGATAAATTAAACAGGATAATTGTATGATTGGAAGTCATTTTTATTTGGTTTTAGTCTGGTTCAGTTAAAAAAAGTTATTTGAAGGGTCTTTGCAGAACAGCATGCTAATTCATCCACTACTTTTTCCTAAATACCATCTCTATTAGTGATATCAAATGGCATTATATCTCTCTTAGTGTCTCTGCTCCAGGAACTCTGTTCCATGGCAAGACTAAGAATCTAGAAAGTTTTGCCATAGTTCTGAGGGCAATCATGGTAGATAGATGGGCCAAGATGCAATCCAACAAATCATATTGAATTTTAGCTTAGAATTATTCTTTTTCAGTTAGGAGTAAACACTTGGACTCTATTGAACTTGGACTTGAAATGTCCTTTATAAATATTCCCCCTTTTTTCAAAGTTGTCTTTGGTTCCTGCAGTGTTTCACTCAGACTATACCTAAAGAAAGTTATTTGGGAAAAGTAAGAGAATTGAACTCCAGTGGTAAATGGTTCACTGTCACTTTTTTAAAGCAGTTAATTAGAGATGAGAAACAGCTAGAGAACTGTAATGAATGGTCACCCAGCAGTACTAGAGACAAGAAACAGTGAAATAGGCTCCAGAATTATTTGGCTTTGATATATGAGTTCCTCATTGATAGAAGGCCACTTGTGTTCCTGGCATCTCAAAGCAGAATATCTTTTTTAATCATCAGTCTGCTCTGAGATGTCAGGTCCACAGAATTAGAATTAAGACATAAATATTAATACCTTAAATATAGTTTTAAAAGAGTAAACTTAGAAGCTTCCTTAGGAAAAGACCCTTCACTGCCAATCTCGCCTATTTTCTTTGTTGCCATCAATCTATCTAATAGCTACTTTAAAACATCTTCAGCAACAAAAATAAAGCCTCAAGTCTTAGAGCAAAGTGACCCTTGGTATTTTAAAGTCCCTAGTTTTCAGTCAGTTTGGAACATCATCATTTAAAAAAAAGAATAACCAGTTGCTCCCAGTGTGCTAGTCACTGCATGTAAAAGTCAGTGCAAAATAACTTGTAAGGTGGGGCTTAGGAAAGATCTCATGTAGCAGATGGAACTTGAATTAAGTTTTCGAAGGAGGTAGGGATTCTAGGAGGTAGAAATGAAAAAGGAGTGGATTCTAGGCAACAATTTGATGAAAGATATTGGATTTGGGCAATAGCAGGTGGGTCAATTTGCCCAGAACATAGCATATGTAGCAAAATTTTAACCCTCTAGAAAGAGATTGAAGTCAGATTTTGAAGGGCTTTAAATGCCAAATAGAAAAATATAATTTACTCTAGATGTATTAAGTTGTTGTTGAAGCTTTTTAGTCAAAGAGTTATATGGGACATAGTGACATAGTTTGAACTGCATTTTAAAATAACAGCTGTGGGGGAAATGAACTTAGAAGTGAGAAGAGACTGGAGGCAGAGAGGTCTAGGAGGAGGCTTTCATAATATCCCAGATGAGAAGTGAAAAGTTTTTTTCTTTTTTAAGAGAAACAGTTACATATTCAAAACACTACTAATATTTGTGTATATTGTTAAATCTTTTAAAAGAGGATTTCTTAACTTGGAAACCATGAGCTTGTTTTTAAAAAGAAATTTTTAATAACTCAATTTCAGTACAATCCATTTCCTTTTAAATATTTTGTATTTTATTTTATACATTTAAAAATATTCTTGGATTGGGTTCCTAGGCTTCAGCAACCAGACTGTTCAGAAAGTTATGACACAGAAAAGGTAAAGATTTCTTGCTTTAAATCATCCTCAAGAGAAGAAATGTGCCAGAAGGAGAGAGCCTTTCATAGTCCATTACTTATTTATCTTTTCATTTCACTAAATAGAACCTCCTAAGCTGCTGCTTACAAAAGGAAACTCATTCACTGAACGTAAGAATGAGAATAGCTATTGTAGATGCTCATTAAAGAACCCTATCCTAGAAAATACCCACAGCGACTTCCAAAATACTCCCACAAAGGGACTATTTTGCAGTTTTCAAAGGACATGGAAAATAAAAAATATGTTGGAGACCTAAAGCTCCCTATTTCCCTATCTCCTAGACCTATGGTTCCCATTTGCCTCTATAACATCCCCTGGATTCCCACTGGAGTGTTCTGGGGGATGCTGAGAAAATTGATGCTTTGAAAATGTTTTCAGTGAAAGCCAGTGGTGACATACAGAGAATAACAACCATTGATTTGGAGTGGTCCCTGTGGTTGACTTGTGTTCCAATGTGATCCTGGGTTGTTTTTTTTTTCTCTCCTTCTATATTTATTGCTTTAAAAAGACTTCCAACCAATAAATCCCCACATAATGATAAATTTGTTTTCTGATAGGGAAGTCATCATCTGACACTATGCCTTTTTCCTCTTCAAAAAATTCTCATTTAGGTGTTTGATTCCCCCCCACCTTGATATTGTTCCCTGAAGTACAAAACATGTTTCAAGTTTGACCTCCTAAATGGCAGGCATCCATATTTCTAGAAAGGGTGGAAAGTAGCTGAACCAGGCTCTTTAAAGTCATTCTCTTCATCAGTCTCTAATATAGAGGGCTTAGTCTTCATTTATTTACTTTAAAGCGTGCTGGCTCGGGGGTTTTCAGAATTTTTGATTTATTTATGAATCCAAGAAAAGATACTATTTTCAAGGAGCAGCCATTGATGATGAAACTAAGATGAAATTAACGTCATCATCGCTGAAAAATAAACAATTAGTTTTGCTTTGATATTGTTTCCTAGTTTGTGTGTGTGTGTGTGTGTGTGTGTGTGTGTGTGTGTGTGTGTGTACAAAATATGTTTATTGGAATCTTTGCATGCATTTACCCTTTACCCCCTTTTAAATGCTTTTGGGCTACATGATGTCACTTTCTTCTGATAGAATATTTAAAATATTTCCTAGTATTTTAAACACAATTCAAAGCCTTTCCTAGAATCACAGCTATGATTTTTTTTATAGCTTTTTTTTTGCAAGGCAATGAGGTTAAGTGGCTTGCCCAAGGGCCACACAGCTAGGTAATTATTGTCTGAGGCCGGATTTGAACTCAGGTACTCCTTATTCCAGGGCTGGTGCTCTATCCACTGCACCACTTAGCCGCCCCACAGCTATGATTTTTAAATTCCACAATAGATAAGATCATTTTGTGTCAAAGCAGAGTTAACTTTGGCCAATTTCATGTCTCTTTAGCCCAACTTCCCCTTCCTCACACCCCCATATAACTTCAAATTCAGGTTTTGATTTATTAAAGAATTACTACCTAAAGTATGAGGCAAGTAAACATTTAAAAGATAAACCACAATGCTTGTGAGAAAATAGTATTTATTATATATTTCTACATAGTGGATTAATATTGACATGAATTTGATTTAAAAAAAAAAAGGAGGCACCATGGTCCCAAGGAGATAATAGGAGACTTGAGCTTTCTTGTCAGTTGTACAATTCATTGTTAGACTGAACAATAACATAATTTTTCTGCATCTCAGTTTGTGCAATTGTAAAAAGAGGGGTTTGAATGAAATAAGCTATTATTTCTAGCTTTAAAATTGATTGTCTGAAAATAACTCAAGGACAGCAACCCTTAACTTTTAGATTTTTTTTTTCAAGAAAAAGCCACTGCAGTGTGCAGATATAAGGATAAAGTAGAGTCTTGTTTTTAAGATTTTTTACTTGAAGATTTTAGTTTTGAGAAAATTTGGATTTTTCTTTCAGATGCATGCTCCGAGTACTGGATTCATTTGGTACTGAACCAGAATTTAATCATGCTAACTATGCCCAGTCTAAAGGTCACAAGACCCCATGGGGAAAATGGAACCTTAATCCTCAACAATTTTACACAATGTTCCGTGAGTATTTTTTCTTCTGCTCTCCAAAATTCATCCTAAAGTGGCTATATTTCCCTTCCCCTCTCTCATGAGCGGATCCAGATGAATGGAGTGAAGGACTATAAGAAAGTGGAGTGATTTGTAGCTTGCCTTGAAGATCTATAAACAAATTTGACACAGGTGGTAAAGTTACAACTTGCATGCCCTTCAGTGGCCATAATAATGTAACAAGGGAAACAACTTAATAGAAAGGGAAGAACATTGGCTTTTGAACTAGAATTCAAATCCTAGCTCTGTAAAGTGTTGCCTGTGTGTCCTTGGACAAATGAGTTTGCTTCTCTGAACCTCATTTTCCTTATCTATAAAATGAGAGTGATGGAATAAATTAAATGAATCAAACACATTGTCCACAGGATATGCATAACCCACAATATTCTCCATTGCAGTCCAAACCAGATTAAAATGTAATTGAGAAATGGTTAGCAAAAAAAAAAAAAGTCATTTATAATGTTATTGTTTGGTTTTTCTAAGTCAGTATATCTCCCATGGGGATCCTTAATGTAGGTTTAGTGGTGCCCCATTTCTATTTTGAATTTGACACCACTGGAATAAATGACCTTTAAGTTTCCTATGAACCCAGGTCCTAATAACTAACCAGATAAAAGATAAAAGAATTCTGTTTTATTCTCCTCTCCTTTCTTTTCTTATTTCCCTTTGTCACCTCTTTTAATATCTTTTCTACTCGATTTTTACTCCAGTTTTATTATCATTTGAGAGAAGACAAAGTAAGGAAATGTATTTCTTTGTCTAGTATGAGAAGCATGAAAATGCTTTTACTGGCTTCATTCTTGGTGAAAAAAAAAAGCTAGTTTGCCCAATTTCAGAATTCTCCTTTTGACTTCTGTAAAATCTTGTAAAATAGCAAAACAGGAAAAATTTTTAAAAATTGACACCTTTCTTTTCTTTTATTTATATACTCATATATATTCTCTTTCTCTTCTTGACTTTAAAATAAACTTTTTTTAAAAAATTCCTCCTTTGAAATACTATTAGCAGGCATTTAATGAGTAGGCATTTCTAAGTACCTGCTACATATAGGCACTCTGCAAGGCATCAGACATACAGGTATAGCAAGTGATACAATGCAATAATCTTACATTCTCATAGAAAACAACAACAAAAAAGTACATATAAAATGTTTACATTATAAATATAAATTGAATAAATACAAATGTGTATACCCAACTACATATAGCATATGTGTGTGTATGTATATAAAATACTTTATGTAGAAGATAGAACATGAACTACATTTCAAAAGTAGAGAGGAACTTTGAGATAGAGGCAAGGTGAGGTCATTGGGAATAGTGTCTATCTGATGAGTAGAAGCAAAATAGGGAGCATTGAAATTATGGCTGGAAGCATTTATTTCATGCCTGCTCTGTGCTAATTGCTTTCCAAATATAATCTCATTGCAAGGCAGGTACTGTTATTATTCCCATTACTCATAGTCAAACAGTTAGTGGGTATCTGGAGCCAAATCTGAACCTGGACTTTCTGACTCCTGAGCTCTATCTACTATGCCACCAGAGTAAAGAGGAAAAAACTGTTGGGAGAGTTATATGGATGTAGATGTATGAAGTGAGGGAGAATGAGGAACTGAGTCAACATCCATGCTAAGGTTAGGAATCCATGAGGTTAGAGGATTAATGATGCCTTTGATGAAAATAGGAAATTTTGAAAGGGTTGTGGGTTTGAGTCCAGGAGGAGATGAGTTCTATTTTAGAGAGATTCAGTTTATGATTTCTCTGGGACATCCAGTTTGAAATGTTCCATAATAAGATGTTATTTAATAAATATTAATACATAATAAATATTTAGAACTTTTAGTCATCTACATAGAGATGATAATTAAGCTCAGAAACTGATGAGGTCTCCAAAAGAAAGAATGTATAGGAAGAAGAACACAGTACCCAGGACAGAGCCTTGGATAGTAAATACCTCCATTCAGGGAGTATGATATGGTTGATGAGGCAGCAAAGGGAACTGAGAAGGGCTGGTTAAAAATATAGGAGAACCAGGAGATAGCAGTGTCACAGAATCCCAACCAGGAGACACTAATCAGAAAGAGAGGGTGGTCTCCAGTGTAAAATGCAACCAATCAATTGAGAAGGAAATAGTCTGAGAAAAGGCCATCAGATCTGGCAATTAATTTAGAAAGAACATTTCAGTTGAGTTTTGAAGTGCACACAGTGCAAAGGTTTGATGAGTAAGAAGGAAGGAGGAGAAGTGAGTGTAGACAACTTTTTTTTAGTTCTGCAAGGGAAGAAAGATGAAGACAATGAGAGAGAATGAAAATGTTTAAGGTTGCAATCTGTTGGAGAGACTAAATTCAAAGGTATTTGTAAAGAGGGTGGTTTTGACAAAGCCAAAATCACTTCTTTGTTGGAAACTTGAAGGAAGGGGGGAAAGAGTGAGGCATGATATATTTTTCAAAAGTGCTTATCTGCTATTGACACTCCAAGTTTCACTATTAGTCATGTGAAATCTTGTGAATTTAATTCAGAATTCAAAACAAAAAAGTTTTTGAACTTTCTTCAGTAGTATTTATATCCTTGGTGAGATCATCTCCTCCAGAGCAAGTGACTGACCTATATACCTTCTTAAGGTTCTTGTGATATCTCAGGCTGCCCACGTACTTAAGAGTTTTTCACTGGGCTCTTAAACATTGGACAGACTAATTTAGACAAGAATAGAGATACAACAAATGACAGTATAATATTAAATAAAGCCACCCAGGCATTTGGCAAGACAGTTAGGGTGATGTCTTCTTTGAACATTATGCCTCCTTTGTTCCCTCAGACCTGAGGAAGAAGAATAAAGTAGCCTGCATCTTTAGTTTCCTCATTATAAAGTCAGCAATTGGAATAGTGTCTTTTAATTGCCTTTTGTTGCATAGTATGTTAGGATTCAGGTTGGTCATATGTTCAATGTGAGATAGCTTGTGTTATTGTTTTAAAAAAACTGAAAGAATATTTGATTGCAGACTAAGAATGCGTCTGCTATGGTCATGTGATCTAGGGACAAACAAACTGGGCATTTTGTGCCCATTACATTTATCACATTGTTCTGGATTGTGCCCAATTTTACTTTTGGGATTTGAAAAGTTTGTTAGGTTTATTTTGAAACCCATTTTCATGGTGGGCTTAAAGGAAACTCTAAAATTATACACTGCCCTTATCATTCCCAGCCTTTAGTTTACTTGTTTGTTTAGATTTTTTAATCGATGCATTTCATTTTGACACATTAGACACAACCCAACAAACACTGTGCTTGATTTCAGTCTAAAGGGTTTTTTTTTAATGGGAGAAAAGAATGATCAACTGAATAAAATATATCTCTTACTTGAAATTACAAAAGAAATTGGGGTTGTTGATCTTTAAAAAGGAAGACAAATGGAGGAAGAACTTATCTGGGAGCATTTGGGGAAAGATTTTGAAAGAATTTGGAAAGGAGTTATAATAATAATAATAATAATAATAGCTAGCATTTATTAAACCCTTACTATTTGCTTGGCATTATGGTAAACACTTTAAAAATTTCTCATTTGAGCCTCATAACAACTCTATGGATTAAGTGATATTTTCATCCCCTTTTTACAAATGACAAAATTGTGTCAAATTTAGGTTTTTGTGTCTAAATTGAGGCCAGATTTGGTCACTAGGAGACACAATGGATAAAACACTTCTTGGAGTCAAGAAGACCTGAGTTCAAATCCAACCTCAGTTACTAGTTGTGTGACCCTGAACAAATCATTTAATCCTGTTTTCCTCAGTTTCCTCATCTGCAAAATGAGCTGGAGAAGGAAATGGTAGATCACTTCTGTATCGTTGCCAAGAAAACCCCAAATGGTGCTGTGAAAAGTTGGACTCAAATGAACAACATTTTTGACTATAGGCTTTGCTTTCTTCTGCACCACCTACTGTGAAATATCACCATTCATCTGGATTACATAAAGCATTTAACATGTTCTGGGTGCCATATGGCTGTTATTACAGTAATTCTTTTATCATGCATCATCAGGTGTCCCATGTAAAGTAAATTTTCCAGTTTGCTATCTCTTACCTTCTGAATGTAATTTTAATAAAATTCTTGGTAAACTGTATTGTAAAGTAGATAAAACTTAGAGTGAACCAAATGTAATTTGATAGATCAAATTCATTATTGTGAATATCAGTTATTGCCTTTTACTGGCATCTCAATCTCATCAATGTGGGTACTCCCTCCAGTAACATAGATAGCAATTCACCCATTCCTACCTGTCCCAATGGAACTTTCGTCCAAGTTCTCTCATAAATCTGGTCTACCCAAACACCCAAAGTACTGGTTTCTCTCATTTTGTTCTCTTGCTATTACAATAGAGTGAATAAACTATATTACAATGGAACGCCCAGTTTGTCTGCCCCTAGCTCTTGCTATTTTGTTGACCTATATTACCTTTGTTGGCAGACCTTTCTCAGATAATACCCTTCACACTGCTCTTACTATATGAATTTCTCCTTTGCATTTCTATTGCTGTCTTTTCACAATGACCCAATGAAATTCTTTGAAGACTTTACTACAATGTAGTGATTTTTCCCGGGATTATCACATGATACAGAGCTGTGAACTCTGTAACTAAATGACCCCAGATTAGCAGCTCAGGGATGGGATACTGTTGAGATAAGGCAGTGACCTCTAGCATGGCCAGAAGGCTGCCACAAGTAATGCTCTTAGACCTAGAAAAGTAAACAAGGGAAAGAGGAAACCAAGAAAGTATTATATTAGATTAACAATTGAAAGAGGACCTTTAACCTTTTGGGATTAAAAAGGATTCTATTTAATTCTGAAGACATTTCCTGAGTCATTACTTTGTGTTTAGGACACTATCCTAGGCCACAGTGTAATATTTTTTCTTAACAATAGTCTCAGTCTAATAGGGGAATTTTGTGTATCCAAATAGCTATAATATTTGGGCAGTGCATTATCAATTCATGAAAAAGATTCAAAGCAAAGTACCATACAGGATATAAAATAAACCTACATAAATCATCAGCATTTCTATATATTACCAACAAAGCCCAGCAGCAAACAATAGAAAGAGAAATTTCATTTAAAGTAACTGTAGACAGCATAAATACTTGGGAAACCAAGAAACTATTTGAAAATAATTATAAAAAAAATTTTCAGGGTGGCTAGGTGGTGCAGTGAATAGAGCACCAGCCTTGGAGTTAGGAGTACCTGGGTTCAAATCCAACCTCAGACACTTAATAATTACCTAGCCGTGTGGCCTTGGGCAAGCCACTTAACCCCATTGCCTTGAAAAATCTAAAAAAAAAAAAAAATTCAAAAAACTCAGAACCTAAACAATTGTTTGCCTTTTTTTGTTTTGCAAGGCAGTAGGCTTAAGTAACTTGCCCAGGTCACACAGCTAGGTAATTGTTAAGTGTCTGAGTCCAGTTTTGAATTCAGGTCTTTCTGACTCCAGGACTGGTACTCTATCCACTGTGCTACCTAGCTGTCCCAGATCCTAACAATTGGAAAAATGTCAATTTCTCATAGTTAGGCTGAGTCAGTATATAAAAAATGACAATTGTACCAAAATTAAATTACCTTTGCAGTGCCATCCCAATCATGCTACCAAAAAATATTTTACAGAGCTAGAAAAATGCTAACAAAATTACTCTGTAAGTGCAAAACTTCAAGAATATTAATGAAATTATAAAAGATGGTTTGGAAAAGGGAAAACAGTCATGAGACTACCAGTGATGGAAAACCCCAAATAAGCCACTAACCTAGGAGTTGGCTTCACAAGACACAACCCGGTGGTGATAGCAGAGGTTATAAAATTGTCAAATAATCAGTCATTTACTTCCTTCTTCCCTTTCCTTTATTCTTCATACCCCCATCTCCATTCATTCTAATATGTGCTGAAGTGTTGGCTGCTAATTAAAATATACTGATAAGAACTAATTATGATCCTTTCCAAGGTTATTGGCATTGTTGTTTTAATACAGGTGCTGTAAGAGTACTGAATATAGATTCAGTAAGACCCTGGGTTCAATTTGACTTAACAGCAATTATTGGCTTTGTGACCAAAGCCAAGTCATTTGATTTTAGTTTCTTCATATGTAAAATGAGGAGAGTAATGGCAGTAGCATATGTGTAGACCTCAACTCACTTATTTGTTTTAAATAAGAAATGAGATAATTGATGTTTATAGTATGCTTTGCAAACCTCAAAGTACCATGTCAATGTTAGTTGTTGGACTCTTGGTGGTTTTAAGGTTCTGTGTAGATTAAGAAATCTTTTCTAAAGCTGACATGCTATCCTCCCAACCGCATCCTTCATATCCCTGCCCCCCACTCCCTTTCCAAGAGATGACTTGAATGATGATGCTCCAGAAGTGCCTTGCCTTCTTATGTCACCAGGTCACCATCCAGACCTCTTGGTAAAGAACAGGGAACAATATGGAGATTGAATTTCCCCAACCTTACCCCTACCCACAGTCTTGTTAAGGTACTTTCACCAACTGTCTTCCATATGTAGAATTCTCTCCTTTTATCTCCATTCCCTAGTTCCTATGAGCTCCTTAAGAGCAGGGATATTTTTGCTGTTGTTATTTTGTTTATTTTGGAATTTTGTTTTTTTGCTTGCCTTTCTTTGTATCTCTAGAATTTAGCACAGTCCCTACTACAGAGTAGGACTTAATAGATGCTTGCTTAGTGGGAGAGTTCATCACAGGAAGCCTGACTATGTAGCTGTCTTATCTATTGGTCATGGCGCAATGGAGAACTGGGATGGTGAGTGAGCCATAGAGCAAATTCTAACTCTCCTTTCATTTCAGAGACAGTTCAGTAATGTAGTAAATAGGATGTTGGACTTAGGTTCAGGAAGATTTGGGTTCAAATTCTTGTTAGCTGTGTGACCCTAAGCAAGTAACTTAACCTCTCTCAGCTTGAGTTTTCTGTAAAATGATTTTTATGACAATAGCACCTATGTCTTGAAGATCAAATGAGATAACATGATTTAATGCTTAGATTATGGGGCAAAAGGTGGAAGAACCCAAGTTTAAATCTTGTTTCAGACACATATTAGCTATTTTACCTTTCTTAGTCTCAGTTTCCTTATTTTTGAAATGGGAATAATAACACTTATCTTCTACCAATTTTGTAAGAATAAATGAGTTAATATGGATAGCACTTTTCAAATTTCAAAGCATTACATAAACAATAGCTATTGTGTTGTCATTGCTACAGTTATTATCATCAGAGGGAACTGGGTGAACTTTGGACCTTCAAAAGACACCTAATCATCTTGTAAATATAACTAGAACATTGTATTCTGTAGCCTTATTCAGACTTAGTTAGATGGCTTGACATCTCACTTTCTATTCTAATTTACCGATGTTCTGAGCTATGTATATATGATTCTTTCCAGGACTGCTTTCCAAAGTCACATCCTGACCAGACATTCCTTTGAGGAGGAGCTGTCTACCACCAAAACATATAGCCTTAAAAAATATTTTTGGCCCCATTAAACAGGGTAAGGAGACAGGGCAAAGGGCCAGATAAAATATGGGGGAAAAAAAGGAGACCTTCAGGTATTATGATAAACGAAGTGGGAGAAGTAATTTGAATGCTTAATTTTGAAGTTAGAGAACCTCCTTGAGCAGCTGCATGCATACAAGGGAACTTCTGCATCACCACAAGCTGTGTGTTTGTCTGCATGTCTGTGTGTGTGTGTGTGTAAGTTGTACAGACTACCTCTAGATTGACCAAATAAATACCAGTTCACATTTGATAATCCTCTGTTGTTTACAGAATACCTTCTCCATATTGCCATTTGATAGGTAGGAATATTACTGTTCCTCTTTTGCAGATAAAAGAAAACTGAGACTTAGAGGGAGGTGAAGTGACTGATCCAGAGTCACACCAATAGCAAATTATCAGAATTGGAACTTTCTGCCAATACCAATGCAGTTTCCATTATGGTGGGGCTAACTTGTAGTATTTCAGTATTTTCTAGGAAGTCATTAATGGTTCTAAAGAACTGTTGCTCCTTGCTCAAGTTTTGTCTTGGAGTCCTCCTAACAATCATAAGATCATAGTTTTTAAAATGAAAGAACTTATTTTTTCTGACTCCCTCCCTTCACAAATGGAGAGGAAAAACTTTGGGCCAGAAAGGTTGTGACTTATTTCTAGCACTTCAGTAAAACTAACCAAATAGATCTGATCATATAGGTAATATTTTAGACCCATCACTCCTACCTTTGTAAAAATGGAATAGGGTAGTCTTTGCTATGTTTTCAGATTTCACCAACCCTTGATAGCCAATATGAAGATTTTTCCTCTAAAATGAGTTTTTATTGTAAACACAATAACTGTTTTTACATCTCTGGCAGACTATAGATATTATTAAGAATAAAAGTCTTATAATTTATTTTTTAGTTGTTTGGATTTGATAGCAAAGCAAGGTTAATCTTTACTCTGGTGGACTGTTTGATGATAGGGAAGTCAAAGAGAAAATTATTATTCTTAAAGTTGAGGCTCCCTCACCCTGTGACGTCGAGGGGAAAATGGGCCATAGAAGTAAAACTGATTCCTTCTGTCCCACTCCTTAATCTACTTATGGTAAGATGATTTTAAAAAGAGTTTTTGAAGAGGTGAGGAATTCTGGGAGACAAGAAATAGAACAGGAAATTAGAATGAGACACTTAAAAGATGGGGGGGGGAACCTCATTTCCTGTGCAATAAATAATTGAGAAAGCAAGAAAGGAGGTGAAGGTGATTACTTAAGTCAAGGTATCCAAAGTGACTGTGCCAGTAGTTTTCTATCTCCCGATAAGGTTACCTATTGCCTTTTTATTTATTCCCTTAAAAACATTGTACACTTCAAATTTGGGGCCATGAAGTAAAGGAGAAGAGAGTTCTTTTTTCTTTTTTTTCTTTTTGCCTAATTTTAGGAAATCAAGTCAGATGTTTAAAATTGCAGTCAGAAATAACTGGAAGCAACAGACACAAAGTTATGAATGTTGGAGATGAGCATTTGATTAAGAAATTGAAGGCAAAACAAGAATCAAAGGCTCATATCTTGATAACTGCAAAGGATCTTAGAGATCTTTATCTGATGTATGAAGAAAGAGACATTCAGAGAGGTTGAGTGGCTTGCCCACAATAGTATGTTGCAAAGGTGAAATTTGAATCCAGATCCTCTTAACAATAGTAATAACATCAATAAAAATAACAACTAACATTTAGCAGATGCTATGTTCTAAGCACTTTATACAATTACTACTTCATTTGATACTCATAGCAAATTTGAGAGGTAGATGCTATTATCTCCATTTTATAGATGAGAAAAATAAATCAAATAGAGGTTAATTCACTTGTCCAGTAAGTGTCTAAAACTGAATTTGAACCTAGGTCTTCTAACTCCAAGCTCAGTGCACTGTTCACTATACTAGATGCCTAATTACTTCAAATCCGATTGGCTTTCCACTGGAGCGTGGTGTCCCAAAATTTTATGGGGAAGATAGGGGACAAAGAGAGTCTGGAAGAAGACTTATAGACTGGATTATGGTAGGAAATAGACAAATCACCATCAGAGTAGAGAGTACAAGAGAAGCTTAGATTATACATATTAGAGTATCTCTTCCATCTGAATCAGACTTGAGGAATTCCCACCAAAACTACAAACATGACCTGCCATGACTCACTAGAGTTAAGAGCAACATATTTCATTTTTATTTTGAGAATTCCAAGTGAATTTTTCTTCACTACCAAAAAAAAAAGGAGGTAGGGTGGGATGAAGGAAATAGAAGGATTGTGGCATCTTAAAGTACCTCATTATAGTCCTGACTGTTGATATGGAAGATTCTAAGTTATTACAAGGTAATCCAGGACAAGACATCCCCTATTCTTCTAAACTTTGTGTTCTCTTAGTCGGTAAACTTTTATTAAAGACCTACTATGTGCTTATTAAGCACTGGAGCTACAAAAAGAGGCAGAAGACAGTCACTGCTCTCAAGGGACCCACAATCTCAGGCATGTATAGTTAAAACTACCCCGAAATTAATGAATACAAGTTGAAACTTGCATGAACAAGTTTGGAAAACCTAGACATTTTTCTCATATCTTATCAAGGTTGTGAATATTTTAACATAGGGACTAGAATTAAAACATCATTGGAATCCAGTGTGATATGTTGAAGTTGGAATTCAAATTCTAAGTAAGATATTTACTGTCTCTGTAATCTATGGCAAGTCATAGAATGATCTTTAAAGCTTTTATTTAGCAGTTACTATGTGTCATGCTAAACATTGGGAATACAAATACAGGCATTAAGAAACTTGATTCCTAACCTTAAGGGGTTCGCATTTCAATATATAAATGGGAGTTTAGAAGTGGGGGAAAGTGGGCTAACTAGGCATTTCCTCAAATGAACATTCTATACAATAACTTATCAGTAGGAGGAAGAGGCATTCTAGAGTGAGGAGCCATGAGGGTGGAGATAGAAAAGTCCCAGAGTCAGGAGTAGATTTGAGAGAGAAATGAGCCATTTTTATCTCACTAAGTCTCACTTTGCTTGGATTGGGAGAAAAAAGTATCAGTCAACTTGGGAAGAGGGACCGGAAAAGTGCCATCTTTCATATGGTGGCACTTGATGTGGGTCTTTTTTTTTCACAAGGCAATGGGGTTAAGTTACTTGCCCAAGGCCACACAGCTAGGTAATTATTAAGTGTCTGAGGTCATATTTGAACTCAGGTACTCCTGACTCCAGGGCCAGTGCTCTATCCACTGCGCCACCTAGCTGCCCCACCTTGATGTGGGTCTTAAAGGAAACTAGAGACTCTAAAAAACAGAGGAGAGGAGAGAGAACCTTGCAAGCATAGGAACCAGCCAATGCGAAGGTTTAAAATGGGATGAAGAACAATTAGAAAATCAAGGTGATTGAACCAAAGAATGCATGGGGAGGAATATGTTTTTGGGGGGATTTTTTTGGTTTGTATTTTGGTGGAGCATTGAGGTTAAGTGATTTTCCCAAGGTCACACAGTTCATAAGTATCAAGTGTCTGAGACTGAATTTGAACTCAGATCCTCCAGGGTCATACTCTATCCACTGTGCCACCTGGCTGCCCCAGGATATTAAGAAAGGACAGGTAGGATGGCACATAGTTGTAATGATCATTAAATAACAGGTAAAAAGAGCTTATATTTTATCTTTGAGGTAATAGGAAGCCTCCATTTTATTGAAGAGAAAGCACTGAGATTATGAGAAGGGGATGATACAGTCACATCTGAGCTTTTTTAGGAGAGGATGAAATCGAGGGGGATGGAGAGACTTGGGGAAGGAAGATCAGTTAGAATACCATAGCAATAATAAAAGTAAGAGGCCATTGGGATCTGAAACAGAATGGTGGCTATATCAATAGCAAGAAGAGGACATATAGGTGAGAGGAGGAAGTAGAAAAAAAACTGGTTTTGACAAATGCTTGAATATGTGAGAGTAAAGGATGCTCATGAATCTTAGAGACTAGAATAGTAGTGTCCTTGATAGTAGTAGTAGTAGTAGTATGAAAATCCAAAAAAGGTAAGTTTGAGGCTAAAGTAGTTCTATTTTTGGACATGTGATTTTTGAGATGCCTGTGGAACATGAGTTTGAACTATACAACAAGAAGTTGGTGATGTGGAACTGAACTCTAGAGAGGTTAGGACTGGATATACAGAATCATCTCCATATAGAGCTGATATAGGTTTGCCAAACAAGAGAGTATAGACAAAAAAAAAAGGACCGGGGACAGAGCATTGGGTCGACCTCATGGTTAGTTGATTGAAGATCCAGCAAAGGAAAAAGAAGGCTTTTTCAGACTTGTTAGTAGGAAAACAAAAGAAACTCATAGAGGATTCCAGGAGAGGGCAGTCAGTGGCATCAAATATTACCAAGAGTACAAAGATAATGGTTGAGAAAAAGGCCATTCTATTTGGTAAATGAGAGATGATTGATAATTTTGGAGAAAGCAGTTTCAAAGACAGAAGCCAAATTAATGAGGGTCTACAGGCTTACTCTTAAAATATCTTTCCCTGACCTTTCTATTTCTTCAAGATCTAATTCTATATTACTGCCAAATTTCAAACCATCCCCTCTCACTTCACCATCAGCATATATTTGGTTTCCAGTCCCACAACTGGAGACCACAGCCTTTTCTTAGTCCTTGTGTACCTTGCTAGTCTGCAATATTCAACAGTGAAGACCATTCCTTTCTCAGAACACTCTACTTTCTTGGCTTGTCAGATATTTTTCTATGGGTTTTTCTTCTACCTCTATTTCTCCTTTTCTGAATCATCATCATCAGCTACTTCCATAATATAGGTATCCTTCAGGATTACTTTCCTAAGCATTTTTTTGAACAGGGTGTTCTCAGTTTTTTTTGTTAGCTGCAGACCTTTTTGACAGTCTAGTGAAACCCATGAACCTTTTCTAAGAATAATGCTTTTAAATGCAAAAAAAAAATAAAATGCAAAGGATTATAAAATAAACCAATTCTATTGAAATGAAGTTATCAAAAAATGTTTTTAGTTTCACTGAACTTAGATTAAGAATCCTTTTCTGGATTCTTCTTGGTTATCTGCTTTATTCCTACTAGTTCAAGTACACAGATGCTGGCAAAATTCTTAATTTATCTCTAATCTCTCTTCCATATTCTAGTTCAGGTTTGTCCAAAGTACGGAGCTCATGGCCAATTTTATGTGACCGCCTGTGGGTTTACTAAATGCTTTAGTAAATGAAGCCAATCTACCACAGAGCTCTCACTAAGTGGCAAATCAAAATATATTGTCTATTGTTTCAATAGAAACTCTTAAAAGTAAGGTTGAACAGCCCTGTTCCAGTTCAATGTGATCCAAATAAACTCAGTGATGAAATGCAGTTATTCCTCTTGTCTTTCCCTCTCTATTACATATGAAAGTGTCATTCACATTATAGGTGTTTAATATATCCCTGTTGAATATGATGATATTTATATGTTAGATATATGAAAAAATAGGTTGCCTGTCAGTCATCTACTCTAGAATGCCTCACATAAGTCTCAGAGCAAGTGTAGTCAAAACCCATGATTTTCCCAATTCAGCCAGTCCCTGAGGTTCTTAATCTTGAGACTACCCTTTAGTCTTAGCATTCTCCCATCACTAAAATTCAACCAGTTTCCAAATCTTGTTAATTCTGCTTGCATAGTATTTCTCAAATCCCTTTTTTCCCACTCATACCACCACTATTATAGTACAAAGTCTCATCCTCTCTAGACTATTTTAATAATAACCTGTAATGGTCAACATGCTTATAATATCTCTCCTGTCTCTCAATCTCTTCTGCCAAGGGATTTTTCCTAAGGTATTGGTCTTACTATACTGTCCCCCGGATTAAAAACTCTGCAGGCTTCCCACTACTGTGACAATAATATATAAAAAGTTTCTCAGACTAGCATTAAAGACCCTCCACAATCTATACTTCTTTGTATATATAACTATATATACTCTATCTCCCTTCTTCCCTCGACTCCCATTAGAATATCACCTCCATGATGATAGTCACTGGTTAATTTTGGGCTTTGCATCCTTGTACCCCTAATGACTTGCACATAGTAGGCATTTAATAAATGTTTACTGAATTGAATTGAACTCCAGGTTTTATAAGGTGTCCCTTGTTCCCTCTAAAAGACCTATTTTATACTCTGGTCCAGAAGAAGGATATGCTTGCTGCTGTGCTGTTTTTCTTCACACCCTGTTATTTAGTCACACTAGTAAGTGTACTGCAATAAAACCCTTCCCCAGAGAAGCCAATATAGAGCTTACTAGAATTTGATTTCTTGTTGAAATGATTGGAGGGAAAGCCTATTCTTGTGGCCTTTCCTGCCACAAAAGCCAGGCAATGTATTTTTTCTCTCTTTTTTTTAAATTGAATTGTCCTATTCGATATCACTTTAAGTTATTACAATGGGTTGTTAATGTATTCTGTTATTTTGGCTGATATGAGTTTGCTTCCATGTTCTATGCTGAAGGATTCAAGATAAGGAAGATTCATATTAGCAGAGATATTAAGAAAAAAGCTGATCAGACTAGTGGGAGTGTAGGGTAATTTTTTTCTTCTGATTTACCAAATCTTTACATCTTTGAATTAGATTCCTTCCAGATTATCCCACCCAATTTTCTCTCAAGGCTAGTATTTTCCATATGCCATCCCTGATAGATAGTTGGCCCCCTTCTGTGGTCCTTAGGGATAAGTATCCAACTCTGCAGTTTCCATCAATCTCAATCATTAAAAATCTTTCATGGATCTCTCAGCTTCCTTGCAATTTCTAGCCATTAACCCTAGAGCTTCTGGAGCTAAAAAACAAACTGATTTTGCTTCTTCAACCTTTAGGTCACATGAGTCAACCATACTGTCACTGTGCCTTTATGCTAGCTGCGAAGATTTATTGTGTCACATTTTGTTTGAATTCTATTTTAAGGTGATTGCTTCTTGTTGACATAAAGGGAAGTCCATTAATTTCATCCATCCTCAGGGCAGGTTAGAATTAACACTCTCCATTATATATTGATTTGTGAGACTTCCTAGACTTAGGAGTTTACTTCATTCTATTTTTTTTTATCATAGAGATCTGTAGTCCTATGCCTCTTTACCAAGTAATTCTCTGTTCCAGTTTTTCTTTATCTACAAAAACAACTTCTAATATATACTTACAGCATCTAACTCATTTGAATGTGTTTGGCCAAGTAAAAACTATGTGATGTTGGGCAAGTCTTTTTTTTTTGCAAGGCGTTAAGTGTTAAGTGACTTGCCCAAGATCACACAGCTAGGCAATTATTAAGTGTCTGAGGGCAGATTTGAACTTGGGGCTAACTAACTCCAGGGCTGGTGCTCTACCTGAGCAAGTCATTTAACCTTCATTTACTTCAGTTTTCTCATCTGTAAAATGAGAGATAATAATAATAGCATCTAACTCCCAGAGTTATTGTGAAAATCATATGAAAAAAATAGTTGTAATGCACTTAGCACTCTACATAACAAGTGGAAAGCATTGTGTAAATGTTAGTTATTTGTTATTATCATACAAATAAAAAAGTATATCTTCCTTAAAGTGGTGTCTTATTTTTCTTTTTGTATCTCTTAACCATTAAACTTAGATACTTAAGATCAATGAGCATATTGCTAATTTTAAGAAATCATTTTTCTTAAATTACTAGTATTCTAATTTTCATCAAATAATTTTCAGACCTTGAAGTTTAGAGTCATTGTTATTTGAATTGAGGGATTGAAATGCTAGCATATATATATATATACATATATATATATGTAATATATTATAGACACACACACACACTTGCTCTTTTTGAGGTGGGGGAGAAATCTGCCAAAATAGTTACCAGACAGGTCAGGAATCTTGAGAAGTATCCCATTCCATCCTGAAACAAATGGTTAACTTTTGGCATCTACTAAGACTTTGAAGCTCCAAGCCAGTGTAGCATAATGGATGCCATACAGGAATTAAAGTTAGAGACCTGAATTTGAATCCTGTCTCTCATACTTAGTAGTCACATGACCTTGGGTTAATCTTTTCACCTTCTTCAAAATCATCTTTTCACATCTGCAAAATAAGGAGAACAATACCTTTGGGATCCAACAGGATTGTTCTTCTGCTCAAACAAAACAATGTGTGTAAAGAACATTGAAAACCCTCAAGAGCCTTATAACTGTTATTATTTATTTATTGTTGTTTTTTTTAAAAAGCACCATAGGGTTCTAAAAATATTTTTCCCTAAGGGAAGACTTGCTGAGATAGGGGAGGAAGAGATTTATGTGGGAATGAATGTGATATAAAAAAAGGCATCATTAAAATTAATTCTTCAAGCACGATATGCAAAATCACAAGTTCATGCTACTTCCTCTTTTGTTCCTCAACTAGGAAGAGCTTTAACTCTGGCCCTTGAGTTGCTTTTGTATTTGTATAGAACTGTGAGTGATAACTTGGGTCATTATTACTCCTTTGCTCCTTTTTTGGTATATGATGAATTCATCCCAGTATCCAGCTGAGTTTGAATTATAGTCTTCCCTGTGATGGGGCAGTTAAAATAATAGATTTGTTACATAGTAATTCTCTTTACAAAGTAGCTTCCTCACAATCCTCCTTGTGAGTTAGAGAGTATAAATTATTAGCCTGCATTTTACAGATAAAAAAATTGAGAAATATAAAATGCAAACAAATGACTTATCCATGGAACTCTGTTTCCTTCTAGCTCCAATTTCTTTTTTTTTTCTTTTTTTTTTTAGGTTTTTACAAGGCAAACAGGGTTAAGTGGCTTGCCCAAGGCCACACAGCTAGGTAATTATTAAGTGTCTGAGGTCAGATTTGAACCCAGTTACTCCTGACTCCAAGGCCGGTGCTTTATCCACTATGCCACCTAGCCACCCGTAGCTCTAGTTTCTATGACATCTTTTCCCTGATAGCTCACATCTCTACCCTTATATCTTAGCATTTTTCCACTGCTATTCTGAGAATCCCTCGAAAGTCTTGTTTATTATTTGTCTTCTGTCTCTAAGATTCATGCATATGATTTTTTTTAAAATATCCTTTAGGAAGGATACTAGGCTCTTGGCTAGCCTAATGTAGACAAAGATTGGTTATAGACCAATCAGTGTACAAAGGTATGTCAACAATGTTTATATCAGTAGTGACAGTTTGAAATATGAGACAATAAAGAAATAATTATATAATTCATTGAATTCATTCAAGAAGCATTTATTAACTGATATGATATCATATAGAGTGCACAATAATAACTTATTTTATATTGTACACTGATAGCTCTTAAGATACCAAGACTTAAATAGAATTATCTCTGTCTTCAAGGAACAACATTCCATTAGGGGAAACAATATATAAACAAAGAACTTAATCCAAAATATATAAAGTAAACTGAAACTTTTTTTTTGTTTTGTTTCTGTGGAGGCAGACACTAACATCTGGAGGATTAGGAAAGGCTTTGTGTAGAAATTGTCTCTTGAATTGAGCTTTGAAGGAAGCTGGGGTTTCTAAGAATCAGAGTTGAGGAAGATAGTCCAGTACAGATCTGGGAGACCACCTGGAGAAAGACAATAGGATGGACACAAGAGGTAGGATGAGTATAGGGAACATTAAGTAGACTTGACTGGAGAGCAGAATATTTGAAGGGCTGTGTGTGGTCTGTGTGTGTGTGTGTGTGTGTGTGTGTGTGTGTGTAAAGACTGGAAAGGTTGACCACAGTCAAATATGAAGATCTTTTAATTGGCAAACTGAGTAGCTTGCATTTTTTTTTGTTGTTGTTGTCTCAGAGGCAATCATCAGAGACATGGGAGGTTTTTGAGCAGGGTAGTGCCATTAGTTAAATCTCTACTTTCTAAATAAATATCAGTGTGATGGCTTTGTGGATTATATGTTGGAAAGTAGGACTTGAGGCTGGGTGGTCACAGTTAGGAAATTATTAATCTGGTTCAGAATGATGGGACTGAACTGGCCCCAACTCACTGACCTCTTGTGTACATAGTTATTTAATTGTCTGCCACATTATAATGTGAATTCCTTCGGGGAAGAAAGGTTGTTTTGGTTTTCTTTTGCCTTCCTAGCATTTGGTACTGTACCTGGGACCTAGTAAACAATTAATAAATGCTTGTTAATTGATTAATTGATTGCAGTATTATGGAAGTAGAATCAATAATTCTTGGCAAGTGATTTAGTATGGAAAGTGAGGGAGGATAGAACTAGCTTTAAATATGACTCCGAAGTTTCAAACCAGGATGACTAAAAGAATGATGGTGCCTTCAGATGAACTTCCTTATTTGATAAGGAGTAGGTTTAAGTGGGGAAAGAATGAGTTCTGTTTTAGACACATTGGAGATATCTAATTGGAAATAATTGAAAAAGCAATTGATAATCTGGATTGGAGATTAGAAGGGAAAGCATGGCAGGACATAAATCTGAGTGTCATCTGCGTATAAATAATTGAACTTTTGTAGCTGATGAGATCACCAAATGGAACAGAAAGTAAGAAGGCTAAGTACCCTATCATGTCCCATTCATAGGGGGCAGAAGTTGGATGAAGAAGCAGGAAAAGAGATTGAGAAAAGAGGTGATATAGGAGGTGAACCAGAGAGAGCAAATCCTAAAAAAGTCACAATAGAGAGTCTGCAGAAAAGAAGGTTGTGGTCAACAGTGTAGAGTCTGTCATGTTTAAATATAGCAAGTTGTAGAGGAACCCTGAGGAAAACCTTTCTAATTGCAGAAAAAGCCAAGATGAATTTTTTTTAAAAAATCAAATGTGACAGACTATTTTTCAAATGAATGGAGATGTATTGTTTTTCAGATAACCCTAGACAAATGAATCTGGGATCTTGGTTTGAGTGTTTCCTTCAAAGAGGATGATTGTAGTCTTGCCCATTCTCTGTGAGTCTAATCCTTGATCTGACCTAAATTCACCCTTTAGGAAACTGTTAACTTTCTTTAGCAATCATAAAAGCTTAGTTTTAGGCGTAGACTGAACTTTAGACTTCATTGAGTCCAGTTGTTATGTATGAGAATTGGGGTCTCCAATAGAGATTGAGGATTAGTGGAAGGTGAATGAATTCACACACTCCCTGGGATTTAAAACTGTTTCAGGATTTATTATAGATTGCTGCAAAGTATACAGATCAAAACTTTTTCTCCAGTTGAGGACAGAAGTGAATAACAAAAGGCTAGGCATAGTTGCTTGGGAGATAGAGACAGACAAATATAAAGTGAAAAAGAGAAAAAGACAGTCAAAGGAGGGCTGACTAGGCCAGGAAAAGTACTCTGCTAGGAGGGGAGTTTAGGCCAGGTTTTTATATGCCCTTTACTTGGGTCCTGAGGGCAAAGGCTAAATCTCCCTCCCCCCTTACCTGTCAGAAACCAGGTAGAAGGTTAGAAGCAGGGGTTAGGAATGAGAAGGTAAAAGTTTTTCATTTAACATTGGAACAATAGGAATCAATTTACATCTTGAGAGCAGATAGCATTCTACACTTTAACAAAATTTAATGGCATAAAAGATTACAAAATTTGTTTCTAATTACAAATTTCCTATATTCATAATTCTCTGCATCACATTTGTTAAAGATGAAGAAACTAAGACTCAGAGATTACATGACCAGCAAGTAGTTGTCTAAGGTGAGATTTGAACCCTCCTAATTTTTAGGTTCACTTTTCCATCTAGTACAGCATGCTTCTTCCCTGACATCTCAGCCTCCTACCAGCTCATTGAAGTTATCCATTCATTAACTTTCATTCTCTTCTCAGAACTGGCAGTCTTTTTCAATTCTACATTTCCCTAATGAAATCCTTTATTGTGATTCTTTTAAGTTTTTTAGAATAAGTACTTTGAAGAAGGAGCATAGCATGTATCCATTATTAACAGGGATCTTTAGATCCCCAGGACAAGGATAACGTTTTTTTCTCCTCTTTATATCCTGAGCATCAATACTTCCTTGAGAGCTCTAAGCATACTTAGTGTTCAATAAATATTTGTTGATTGAATGAATATGGTAATTCAGACTAGAGTAATAGAGTTACATAAAAGTTGTCCTCAGGGGATTGATCAGTTAAGAGAAAAGTTTGTAATTAGGAAATTAATTGTTTGTATGTTAATGAGTACTTTCCAAGTGCTTGAAAATAGTTCTCTTAATATGCTAAACATTCTCCCTCAAAGCCTTATTTACCCTACTAATTTGTTAAGGATCCTAAAAGATTAGCATTTTCTTTAGCTTTGTACTTCCTATGAAAACAATTTAACCCCATTCAAATAATCATAAATTCCAGATTAAAAGGTTCCAAATAAGGTTATTTTGTAATGCAGGCTTGAATGTATATCTCCAAGAATTGCATTTTTTTTCCTTCTATGCAACTTTATTAGCTGCTAAAATCTCCAAGACCAAAGAATGTCTGCACCCACAAGCAACTAAGATTTGAATAAATCCTTTCAAAGACACATGAGTATATCCTTTCCCTAGAGACCTAATAATGTTTATTCAGTTGTGTCTGAGGACTCTCCTGTATTTTAAGAGCCTAATTTGACTTCAGTTTTAAATGCATTTATGTCTTAGAATACCACTATACCTTCTCCCCTATTTATTCCCCTTTCCCACCACTTGAATTGGATGATAGAGAAAATGAGTTTACTGGCATGATTTTAAGTATGTTTTTCCAGACCAGTCTCTAAACCCATATGAGCATCTCTGATTGTAACTGTTATGAGAGAGAGAGATTGCTGAGGACAATGTCTCTTGTTCTATGCTCTCCATAAGAGGATCTTCTGACATCACCTTTGTCTTCTGGATTCTTGTTGGCATAGATTAGAATCACCAGCAGTTAAAAAACTGAGATGGAAAGTTCTCCATTTACCTAATGCTTAAGGTGCTATGTGGCTTATATATGGCAGTTAAGTGGTTCAGTGGATAGTGCAATGGGTCAGGAGGATAGCAATTCTAATCCAACCTCAGACACTTGCCATTTATTAACTGTGTGAACTTGGTCAAGTCACTTAACCCTGATTGTCTCAGGAGCCATCTCCTGATTCATCTCTGGCCACTGGACCCAGAGGTCTCTGGAGGAAAAAGTGAGGCTGGTGACTTAGCACAGCACCCCCTCACTTAAATCTAATTCATTTGCTTGTCATGGCATCACTTCCCAGATAGCATGTCTTCTTTGAGAATGAAGGACAGGGGCAGCTAAGTGGCACAGTGGGATAGAGCACCATCCCTGAAGTTAGGAGGACTTGAGTTCAAATTCAGACTCAGATACTTGATAATTGCTTATCTGTGTAATCTTGGGCAAGTCACTTAATCCCATTGCCTTAAATAAATAAAACTTTTAAAAAAGAGAGAATGAAGGATAAATATCAAGGTACTATAGCAGGTTTTAGCAGAATCTGTCAGTGTTTTTTTTTTCAGTAGTGGCTAAACTTCTATTGATATAGTGCAGTAAAGATGCACATTAAAAAATTACATACGCAAGTATACATTTTTCTTCTTGATTTTGATCAGAGGTGTTTGAACTTTACTTGGGAGCCCATTTATTCACAGGATATTATCCTAAGACCAGAGAGGAGTTAAGATGGATGATTTTAAATGAAAACTTACATGTAGGAGAGAATGTATATGTAATTCAATAATTTATCTTTTGTACCATGTCAAAGTGGGTTTGGTAGCAAATTGCAATAATAATACACTAAATACCTGTCATCCATCAACTGTATTTTGAATCAAATACCTGTCAGTTTTTATTTCCTTTTTTTAAGTATTCCAAGTAATGAAGACACTGGTAAAGTGTCTTTGATTCTCAAACTATCTTTTGGAAAAATGAAAAATGTATTAGGGATTTTTCCTGTCCATCTTTCTCTCTGTGGTCTTCACATCCCCAGTTGTCATCCCCTGCTACCTCTCCCAACCAGCCTCCTCTCTCTCTCTCTCTCTCTCTCTCTCTCTCTCTCTCTCTCTCTCTCTCTCTCTCTCTCTCTCTCTCTCTCTCTCTCTCTCTCTCTCTCACACACACACACACACACACAAACACAAATATTCCAGTCCCTTTTTTCTTCTTACTTGAGGAATTTATTCTATCTTGTACTGTTCAGTAGGCTACAGGCATTGCTATCGCCTCTGGGCACTTGTTCAAAATCTCAGAAATGAAATAACAGATTGGCCAGACTGAACCAAACTCCCCTGTCACAACCCTATTATCTCCTCATTCTGTCATCCCCATTAGGCAAAAGCCTAAGAGACCAGATGATGATAACACTTTTTATTTATGTATATATCTCTTTCATCTGAGCTTTTCACTACATTTTGCCAGTGTTAAGTCATTCGTCTTTAGGTGATTAATTTGAGAATGAGGTTCGGGTCCTTGGACTTCTCTAATCCAGTGTTCTAGTCAGTGGGGCATGCTCCTGATGTTTTTAATAAGAGTACCAAGCCTGGCTTTGTGGAGGCATCTTTGCAGAGAAAGTCTATGTAATGATTTCCCCCCTCTCCTTTTATCCATAGACCAAAATAGTGATCATTGTGGGAATGAATGTGATTAACCCCCAAGTGTGTTATGTTAAATGAATATGCTTCATTTACCAGGAAGGATTTGATCTAAATTATTCATAGCCCGGCAAGAGAGAAGCAGTTTAGTGAATAGTAGAAAGCACATTGGATTTGGAGTATTGGCTCTGCCAAGCCCTGGCTCCACATGACTGTAAGCAAAATAGATTTCATTAGAATGTCAATAAGATAGGACATTGGAAGGATTCTTGGGTACAAGGGAAAAAATTTTGAGGATCTTTGCTTAATCAACTGAATTTTCCCTTCATTCTTAGTATATTTGATGATCTTACTATATTTGATGATCTATTTGAAGATAACTGGCATAGGATGTAAATGATGATTATCTCAGTGAATTATTCCTGACCAAAGTCAAGTACAAAAATATAGTGGTGTTCAAAGACAAAAGAATGAGAAGGGAGATATTGAAGAAAGTCTTTCCCCACAATTGTGGGTTGAATATTGGTGTTCTCAGGTCTTTTTCCTCTTTGTAAGCAGTAAGCATTTTGGTGTAGTTTATCTATCACCCTCTCCCTCCTAATTTGTTATCAGTAAGGCAGATAGAAAACTTTCTGTAGAATTTCTTTTCATATTGAGGAGTCAAATAAGAAATAGATCCTGGGGGCAGCTAGGTGGTGCAGTAGATAGAGCACTGGTCTTGGAGTCAGGATGACCTGAGTTCAAATCCAGCCTCAGACACTTAATAATTACCTAGCTGTGTGACCTTGGGCAAGTCACTTAACCCCACTGCCTTGCCAAAAGAAAGAAAGAAAGAAAGAAAGAAAGAAAGAAATAGATCTTAATGATTCTGAGAGGAATATATTACTCTTATGTGCTTAGTGGATAAGGGGATTTACCATTCCTCTTTCAAAAATCTGCTAGGCATAAAGATAGAGGAAAGGATTTGTGTGTGTATATGGGGAGTCTAAGTAGAGGAATACTCCCAAGTAAAAGAAACTCTTCATTCTTATGTTGTTGAATAAAATTAGGGTAACTGTAAACATTTAGCTATACATGTGTTTTCTATCATCTTATAAAAATATAAACCTTTTTTCCTTTCTTTTTTTTAAATAGCCCACACACCAGACAACAGCTTTCTGGGATTTGTGGTAGAACAGCACCTGAATTCAAGTGATATCAAGCACATTAATGAAATCAAAAGGCAGAATCAGTCTCTTGTATATGGAAAAGTTGATAGCTTTTGGAAGGTAAGTCTTATTTTTTAAAAATATAGCTATTTAAAAAAAGTTTTTTGTTCTGTAATATTATTAAACTTTGTTCAAGAGAGCAAGTAAGCTAAATTCTCATATCTTAATGGAATTTCCTTAGAAGTAAATGCAAATATTAGGAAATTTGAATACTATTAGAGTATCAAATAATCATAGTCCCTGCTTTTCCATTTATTGAACATAAAAAATATTCTTCATTCCTTTTATATTTTGAAGGTACTGCTATTGTAGCTTCTTTAGATATTTTGCTTTGAAGTGTCCCTATCAAAAATTATGAATGAGCCAGACACAGGAGTCCCTGCCCCTAATGCCAGCTACTAGGAAGGTTGAAACTGGCAGATCTTTTGAGTTTAGGGGTTCTGAGCTATAGTTGACTGGGCCAATCAGTTGTCTGCAGTTAGTTCAGAATTCCTGTGCTGAGTCTTCCTGAGTGAGCGGAGGGTCAATAAGTTCTCTGAGGAGGAGGGACACCTCAGCCTAGGTTGGAAGCAGAACAGATCAAAACTCTCATTCTGGTCAATAATGGGATGGTGCCCATGAGTAGTCCCTGCATTTCCAACTTGGGAGAATTAGGAAGATGAAATCTTTTTAAAAAATAGAATTTTTAAGATGTTAGACATCTAGTACTATTTGTAGAATAATTAATTACCTGACCTAGGAATTCTTTTTTCCAAAAAAGGTTTTGCTTCTGCCCTTTCTGGACTTGATTCTAAAACCCTGAAATTTCCATAGATTAGGTAATGAGCTTATCTCCCTGTGCTTTTAATTCAGTTGTCACCAACTATATAATGCATGGAAAGGTCTGCCACAGCTAAATGCTCTTCAGTTTACTTAGATGCCCAGATTTCAAATTGGCACTTTCATTCACAGTACAATTTATCACTGCCTGTATTTTCCTGAGAACCCAATATATCCTTGATTCCTCTTCTCCTGGAATGGTATTTAATACTGAAGCAGAAGACTATATTAATGGTAACAGTAGGAGAAACACCAGATAGAATGTGATACACTGACAACTAGTCAAAAGTATTTTTGGGTGGGGTTTTTTTTGGTTTTTTAGATTTTTGCAAGGCAAATGGGGTTAAGTGACTTGCCCAAGGCCACACATTTAGGTAATTATTAAGTGTCTGAGACTGGATTTGAACCCAGGTACTCCTGACTCCAAGGCCAGTGCTTTATCCACTACGCCACCTAGCTGCCCCCAAAAGTATTTTATGTAGGAAATTCCTCCTCAATTCACACAGGTAATAGTGAAATGTTTTATAGGACAGAATTGGTTCTTGGGTTATAAAAAAATGCCTGCCCATATATATATTGTTGTTTTATTGAGTTGATTTTCAATTTTGTCTAATTCTTTGTGACTCCATTTGGAATTTTCTTGGCAAAGATCCTAGAGTAGGTTACCATTTCTTTCTCTAGCTCATTTTTAGATGAAGAAACTGAGTCAGACAGGGTGAAGTGATTTGCCCAGGGTCACACAATTTAGTAAGTGTCTGAGGCTGAATTAGAACTCAGGAAGATGGGAAGATGAATATTCCTCACTGCAAGTCTCACTCTACCTACCTAGTTTATATTATATGCCATATAATATGTTCCCAGAATGATCAGTAAGATTTCTTGAACTAGGAAATGTTTTAGTTGAAACAGTACAAGTGCTTTTAGAACTAAAAAGGTTTTCACGTTAATGGTTTGTTCTTTTTTTTTTTGGAGAAGTGTATATAGAAAGAGGGCATATTCTCTTTTATCTTAATATTAATGGCTTTCTGAGATGTTGAAGTGTAATGAACAGGATTGGGGTAGGTGGTGACTGAGTT
This sequence comes from Macrotis lagotis, assembly GCF_037893015.1. Classification (NCBI taxonomy): domain Eukaryota; kingdom Metazoa; phylum Chordata; class Mammalia; order Peramelemorphia; family Peramelidae; genus Macrotis; species Macrotis lagotis. Next base: position 621,124,633 of record NC_133658.1, read on the forward strand.
AAATCAAGATCTAAAAAGGAAGTTATTTAATAACCCAGAGTAGCTATCTTTGGTATAAACAATCCTTATTTTCCAAATTTTCTAATATCTAGGATCATTATGAGCATTGTGGCAAGAAGATACCTTTAAATTTAGCCTGGGACACATGAATAGATTTCAGGGGATCTTTGACCTTGATTAGTGGAAAAATTGCACTTTGTTTCAATATAATTGGATTCCTGTGTAATCCTTTGCCTTTTATTTTATTTAAAAAAAAAACACTTTTTTTTCCCCTGAAAGGGATTTCACAAGCTTTATTAGATTGTCAAAATTTGGTGTGTCCAGGACACACCCTTGCTTTAAAAGAAAGACTTCTTTAAATTTGCAAGGCTGCCATCTTACCCTTCTCTGTCAACTGAGCTCCAAAAGGTAGAGAGGAACTATTTGGGTTGCAAAAGATTATTTATAAGATTTCATTGAAGTTACACTTCTTTAACTGCTGACACTAAGATCTGTCCTGTTAACAAGCATTTTTTTAGTGGGGTCTCTATTAAGAAAGAAAATGTTTCTTGTTCCCTTTCTTAGCTTGATTGTGAAATAAGATCATGGGCAGGAGGAGGATGTTTTTTGTAGGATGATTAAACTCAGAAGGTAAAATGAGAGACCTGTATGTTAACTTTGTCACTCTTCCAGCTTTTCAGGCCACTCCCAATTAGGGATGAGGAAAAATCTGCTTATAATGACTTGACTTTGAACTTGTATTGCTCCTGTCTCTAGACTTCAGTCCTTCTTTCTGCCAGGTGACTTTGATGATTATTTCACAGATGGAACACTTTGGTCCAAAATGTTTTAGGGTCATTTTGTAAAAAATAGATGGCAAACAGATAAACAAATAGTTACAAACAGATAAAAGGAAATGTCATAAGTGCTATCCAAGATCCCCTGAGATATTATTTCCTTGGCATACATGTTTGAGAACAATCTAAAAATCCCAAGGTGTTACAATTTTCTGCATTTTTGCAAGCAGTGTTTGTTTATTTCTCAAACATGAGTAAAGGCAACCTAATACAATGTCTAAGTCAGTTTGATTTGCTTCATCACCAGAAGTTTGGGATGTGATTCTGAGTTTATTACATCATTCTAGCTTTTGTATGCTGGGAAGGGCCCAAACAGATGTAGCACGTTTTGAAATGTAGCATAAATAGAGGACATATTCTAGAAATTTTGAGCACAACACAGTGTGTAGGAGTTTGGTTTCTTTTTCTGAAATGTTCCTATCTCAAAGCATCCAGGGAACCAAGTACAAGAAACAGATGTTCCTTTTAAAATGAGTGTTACTCAGGCCACAAATTTGTGTTGTTGCCATTAACATTAAAATGAGCTTCCCAGGAAGGTCATGGAGTCTTCTCTCCTCCACTTCTCAACTCTATCTCTCCATCTTCATCCCTCCAAAAAAGAACTTTAGGGAAACAAATGTCAACCATTTCCTCCAAATATTTAGATTATTAGTTGCCTAAAGATAGAGAATTAGATCAGATGAGCTTTGTCGTACCATTTTGATCTGAAATTCTTGGGTTTATACTCATGAACTTCAGAGCTTCTTAGACACGTGGGAGGTATGTCCTTCTGGCAACCAAGATAACCAACCATTAAGTGAGACTACTCTTAACTTAACCCATCAGTATCACTAGGATTCTCTTTATCTTTATTTATTTCCACCAGCAGGCACCCTGACTGTGAAATGCATTCACTAGTCTTGAAGCTTTCAAAGGGAAGAACTCTCTCAAAGAGAATAGAATTTCAAGTGTAATATCACTCCATTTATCCAGAATTTACTGGGTTGGGGGTAGGAATGTAGTATTCCATGTAAATGAATTTTCCACATAATGGAAACTTAGCTCTAAGTTTTAAAACTTTATCAACCTACTACTGATTATTACAAATAGTTTATTTGTAACTATTTATTACAAATAGTTTGTACTTAGTAAATATTTGTTCAGTGATCACTTTTTTGGTGAAAATATTCAGAAATCAAGTAGACCAGAATGATATCACTGAAAAAGACCTCAGAGATAACCTAATTCTGTAATTTAGTCTGAGTTCCTTATTCAAGGTGTTTTCCTTTTACAGTGCCTCCCAATGTATTACACTTTTCCTCTGACTTTTTTTTTTTTTTTTTTTTACATTTTTGCAGGGCGGTGGGGTAAGGTGGCTTTCCCAAAGCCACACAGCTAGGTAATTATCAAGTGTCTGAGACCAGATTTGAACTCAGGTACTCCTGACTCCAGGGTCAGTGCTCTATCCACTGCACCACCTAGCTGCTCCTTTCCTCTGACGTCTTAAGCAGAGCATATAACTATAATTTCACATATAAATAGTCTGATGATTTTTTTTGGCAGACCCATTGATCATTTTGAACATTAACTGATCAGTAACATCAACTGATTAACTGACATCCCCATTGTCTTTTGAGGTATTACAACTATCTGCCCTTCAAATGTTTAGTCTCAGACTGAAATAACATTATATTTCTTAAATTCTAACTTGTTTTTATAATTTTTCTGTCATCTCTCTTATTGCAAAGTTGTTATTGGTCACTATGTAGTAGAATTTCTTTCTTACTGTTCTAAATTGCCACTTCTAACTTTCTTTCTACTAAGTAAATGATAACCAAGAATATAATAACAATGTGAAAGTAAGAGTAAATGGGGGGGGCGGCGTACCCAGGTGGTGCAGCACATAGAGCATCAACCCTGGAGTCAGGAGTACCTGAATTTAAATCTGGCCTCAGACACCTAATACTTACTTAGCTGTGTGACTTTGGGCAAGTCACTTAACCCTATTACCTTGCAAAAAAAAAAGGAAAATAAATGAGCTTGGTGTGAAGGCTTAAGGGATCCTTCTATGAGTAAAGTTCTGAAGCCTCAGAGTGTGGACTTTTTGACTTCTATTTTGACACTTTTGCATTCTTACTTCTTACTTGTGTTCCAGATAGTTTAGGAAGATGAATTTATAGATAAACCAATTGTATTCCAATTTAAGAGTCTTATCATTAATATTATCTCATTTCATGGTTCAAAAGCTGCTCCCTGTGGCTACTTAAAAGTGGAAACCTGCAGAAAAGACTTGTGCAAAATGATTAAAAAAACTTCTTGTTTCATGCCTGTCAACCCATGGCCCTTTGTTTAGAGGTTTTGAAATGTCATTAGACACTTGCCTGCAGTGAAGACAAAAGAGGTGTGTGAGAGAGGTTAAATAGAAGTACCTCAGTTTCTTAGCTTCCTTATTGAAAATTCTTATAATAAGCATGTGATTTCATTAGTGCCCTGCTGATACGTAATTAAGGTTTTAATTTCTTGAAATCAACATTCAACTTACCATCAGAGGCTAATCCTTGCTGCCCTTGAAATCTATACAAGAAGTTACCATTGATTGGAACAGTTAATGTGTGCCCCAGCATCTCTGTAACTGCTCCCAGCAAGTGATCAACCTGTTTCTGTTGGATAGGATGAGACATGTAAAGTTTAAACTTGCATCTGGGTTTTTCAGTTGACTGATTTACTTTTCAGAATAATAATATTCCAATCTCTTCTTTCCTTCAGTTAAAAACTCATGCTGCTGCAGTAGAGTTGTTGTTTGTTCTTTGTTTGTGAAGAGGACCAGTGATGGCATGGAGTAGTTTTGACTTATATGTGAATTGAATTTAAGTGAGGCAGAGTTACACAAAGCCTAAAATCTAATAGTTGGAGACATTCTTTAGTTTAAGGATCAGTTAAATTTGTGAGGGCTTTGTTCGTGATCCCTGAAAGGAACAGGAGTAAAGTCCCCTTGGAACCACATTCCATAATTTCACCAGGATTTCTAACCTAGTTTGATGGAAAAGCAGGGAAGCATAGATTCATGGACATGCATGAATTATATAAGTTTTTGTAATTCAGTTACTTGCCAGCTCACCAATCTGAGTAAGGAAAGCATTCTATCATTTTTAAAGGACTAAAGGACTGAGAGCCCTTCGTTTTCATGTTTTGTTTGTGGCTCTTCTTATAACATTCAATTCTATTTGCCCTCACATCAGTTTGAAAAAGCTCTCGAATGTCTTGAAATACACTTGGGTAATTTCCATCAAAGAAGCTAGCAAGTAGAACTTGCATGGATAAAGTTTGTTTGGTTCATTAGTTATTGAACACTTACAATGAAAAGAACTGAAAACATAATTACAAGCAAAAATAAAGATAGTCCCTGGCCCACAGAGCTGACATTCTTCTTGGAGATGACAACACATTAAAAAAAAAGCTGAGGGAGGAGAGGGTACTAAAGGAAGGGGGCAAGATGGAGAAATCCCGAGCAGTGTAGGCTTGATGGAAATTAAAATATTGCTAGCATGGGTGTTTTCCTTAATCAAAGCTGGAAGAAGGAGTAATCATCCACTATGAGGAAACCAGGGGCAGAAGTTGCTTCTGAGGCATGAGTTCCTGGCCTGAAGTGAAGTTTCTCTCAAAATGAGGTTTCTTTGGGCAAGAGAGAAATCTGGGAAGTAAAGTCTAGTTTGGAAAGCTGAAGGTCCACTTTTGGTTCTATTGATAGAATACAAGACTGACCCCCCCAAAAATGTTTAAGAGTTCAATTTTTATGGATTTTACCTCCTTTCCCCCCTTCACTTTTTTATTTTAGGGTTTTTTTTTTTTGCAAGGAAAATGGGGTTTAAGTGGCTTGCCCAAGGCCACACAGCTAGGTAATTATTAAGTGAGTCTGAGACTGGATTTGAACCCAAGTACTCCTGACTCCAAGGCCAGTACTTTATCCACTACACCACTTAACCGCCCTGCCCCTTCACTTTTGATTCCCTTTAGTGCTTCTCCTCTCCTCTACTTCAAAGGTCTAGGACCCATTCCCACTTCAACTTGTTCTCCTTGAGTTGCAAAACATATGTTGTCCTTTCAGCCTTAACAGTAATTTGTGTATCCCATATCCTTTCCTGCAGGGGTCTGTCTTTTGTCTTATTTCTAAGGCGATGAATATACTTGTAATCTAATCAACTAAATCTGGGCTCATGGTGGGTTTTTATGATAGCTTTTCTCGGAGATATTTGCATTTTTGGTAGAGGATTCATAGAAATGTAAAAACAAATATATAAAAAGAAGGGATGTTTTGCTTTGTTTCAAGTCATATCACTAATTCAACTTCTTATAATGCCATCTCTAGTTATAAATTCAGAAACTCCAGACCCCTTCCCATAAGTACATCAATTCACCAAGCCATTTAACATAGCTTTTTTACCTGTCCTGGGATAAACTTACTCTCTGAATTAATTTTTTTTTTTAGATGAAGAATGCATTTTATTTTTTTAATTGTTTTTCTCTGAATTAATTTTAACTGATACCTTTCAAAATGTTGGACTCAGAGACTGGATCTTATCCATATTCTTTCTTCTCTTCCCCAGATGCCCACATAAATAAAAAATATATTGAACAACACAAGAGAAAAAAAAAGCATAAATATATACAAAAATATTTAGTTCTTTCTGTAGTCACAAATAACTTGAAACTTTAGGTGTGAGTATCAACTGGGAAGAATGGATGAATATGTTATATTATTTGAATATAATGTAAAGCTTCTTGTTTTGTTTTTTTTTGAATGGGGCTTATTTTGGCATTTTGGTAAAAGCTATGAACCCTTTAGAATAATGTTTTTTAAATACATAAAATAAAAATACATAGAATTGCAAAGGATAACAATTATATTGAAATAAAGTAATTAAAATATTACAGAGAAACAAAATTTCACAAACCCCAAGTTTTAAACCCCTGATGTAATAGAATATTATGTGGAATGATGAAAGAGGTTTCAGAAAAATTGGAGAAGAAGGGGCGGCTAGGTGGCGCAGTGGATAAAGCATTGGCCCTGGGTTCAAATCCAGTCTCAGACACTTAATAATTAATTAGCTGTGTGGCCTTGGGCAAGCCGCTTAACCCCGTTTGCCTTGCAAAAAAAAAACAACAAAAAAAGAAAAATTGGAGAAGATTTGCATGAACTGAGGCAAAGGGAAGTGAGCAGGACTAAAAGAATAATTTATACAGTAAAAAGAACATTGTAAAGACAAACACTTAGTCCTATGAAAAGGACTAATGGTGATTATTCATATTACCTACCTCCTCAGAAAGAAATGATGGAGGGTGGCTAGGTGGCGCAGTGGATAGAACAACAGCCCTAGAGTTAGGAGGACCTGAGTTCAAATGCAGCCTCAGACACTTGATAATTACCAAACTGAGTGACTTTGGGCAAGCCACTTAGCCCCATTGCCTTGCAAAAACAAACAAACAAACAACAAAAAAAAAGAGGTGATGGACAAATACAAAGTGAATCTTGAACTCATTTTAGGGTCAATTTGGGGATTTTATTGGCTATGCATATTTATTAGAAGGATTTTGTCTCTTTTTTTCCAATAAAGAAGTAGAAGCAAGAGAAAATAGATTTTTGTTCATTGAAAAGTAAGCCAAATTTGAAACATAAAGAGAATCTGGAAAATAATAAGGCAAAGTCCAGTCCTTAGCAAACTGGTAAAGTAGACCATATTTTTCTTCATTCCTTTTCTTTCATTTACAATACTTTCTTATCGTCTATATACTTGTTCATTTCCTATCATTCATATATGCACTCTGCTACCCTGCCCAGTCCATGCCTTTCTTCTTCAACATGACCCTCTCTTTTTCTGACCTTTAGAGTTCTAGTGATATCAGAAAGGGACAAATTAGAAATAGCTAATAGAGTAATCACAGCTTTAGACCTCAGCCATAAGCAGTAGGAAGATCAAGCAGATGAACAGACCATGTTAAATAGGTACAGCAGATACAATAGATATGTGCTATGTGGTATCAAGAAAGCTTGATAGTAAGCAGTAGGGATCTAGGCATAGGAAATATAGTTATCCCTTCTACTTTGCTGGGGTTAGGACTATAACACCCCCATCAACTGGAAAATCCAGGTAAAATTTTTTTGACACTCCCTTTGTACCAGAGAAGTTTGAATTATTATGGTATTAAGAGATAAAATATGTTGATATTTATAATATTATACATATATATTTTATTTCTTCTGAGTTTCTGAACCTTTTTTTGGTGTTATCTACTGTCCTTTGCATGTTATCTGCAGCTTCTGCAAGAATCCCCAAATAATCTCATTTGATTTCTTATGACATATTGAAACCACAATGAGAAAATTCAAGATGTAGAACAGATATCCGTAAAGCTTAAAAGCAAGACCCTCCTTCCTGGAAAGATTAGTAAGGAACAAAACAAAATCCAAGTCTTAGAGAATAATGGATACTAGTAGCAAAACAAAGCAGAAATTCAAGCACAGGGCTGGAGGACAGGGAGCCAAGTTTTTGGAAAAGTGACATAGGGTAGGTTGTTCCTGAGAACCTAGGCAAATTGCCAGCTAGGAAAACTTTAATTTATGGTTTGAATGGGATTGATAATGAGGTTGACTTAATGCTTAACTGCTGAGTCTATGAATTCATGCAGTGGCCCCTTGTCTTTTGCCGTGGTGGTTATTGATTGGTCCCAAAACTCAATACTGAGTTAACACGTATTAGTAATGTTGCTCCTTTTGGGGGGACTTTGGAGAAGGATTTGTTCACTGTCAATAAGCAAAGGATCATTCTCTCAGAATGAAAAATCACAGTTGCTTTTTGGAAGGGAACTGATCTAAAGGCTACTAATTCACCCTGAAATGAATCTGACCCATCACTTTATTAATGTATTACCCTTCCCAGAGGTCTTTGCACTTATAGAATGAATCTCTTATTTTAGAATTTAATAATAAGGGATAAGCCAGTGGCAGTATTACTTTTTTAGGGGGGAAGGGAGTTTTCCTGTTGCCATCCAAATATCATCTACCTTACTATATGCAATACTGTCCCAGTTAGATCAAACAAAAACCAAGTGGCAGTCACTGCGATTGGGAGAAGAAGAATACCTAAGGCAAGTTCTTCTTCTGGTGTAAACACGGAGGGCCCAAAGAGGTCTCTGGGGTTTACCAGAAAAAAAGGAATGTGTTCACCAAGCCAATCATTCGCTTGGAAGAGTGTAAGTCCTAGCTAGCCAATGTACATCCTCAGGGTGGAGCAAGGCTGGTAGGTTCCAAATGGCTTGCCTGCTTGTGCAGTTCCAATAGTACTGGGATGAGTTCATTTGTAGCTCTTAGTAAACACAGCTGTTGTGGTTGTAATTTGTCTCCAGACTCTTTACTATGACTCCAAACCTAACAGTTTGGCAACAGAGATGGGAATGATGGTGGTTAGGGATGGGAAAAGAAGTTGTTCTCTAAGGGGAAGAGAAGAACAGCAGCTGTCAGTGAATGGAGGTCTTGGAGAACAGGGAAATGTTGAGAAGTTTAGAAGAAAAGAGGGAGGGAAGAAGGATGAAAGGAAGGAGAAGGAGGGAGGAGGGAAGGAAGGAAGGAGGAGGGAGGGAAAGACTTCATAAAAATTCACAAGAAACAGTACTGGAGGAAGCAAAAACTGCCACTTTTGTGTTCAGATGGTTTACCAAAGAGATCTAATGTGCTGAAGTGCCCTCTGGTACTGGAACAAGCCAGAGAAATGGTGTCTGATACCATCTGGAAGACACTAAGAGATCATTCACTTTGGGAATGAGAGAAGAGATGCTAAGATTGTTTTTAAAGTTGGAGACAGCCTTAAATTTCTCTGAATTTGTAGCTATTGAAGAGTCTTGGCTTCTGAATGTGATTAGACACTGAGTTAGTAGAACAGCTGAGATATCAGTTTGTTTGTGAAATTATTTTTTCCTAAAGTGAACTGAGTAGAAAATTATTGGAAGTGCAGTCAATGGGGAAAATTTGTTTTGGCCAAGAATATCAGGCACAGTCTGAGATACTCTGAAAGGTCTGTCCACAGCATGAAAAGGCTTAATGGCTCTTAATGACTCCAGGCTACAAATGGGCACTTGAGGGGTGTTCTTAGTATCAAAATATTGTTTTGGGGGTGGAAGCTGTGTGTGCCCTCTGAGTATTCCCATACTAATTCCTACAGATAATTACAGCTTGCTAGATGTCTTCTGCCTCAAGCTAGAAGAGAGTGTGCAAGTCCCGAGGATGAAGAGCTAGCAGAGAGAGAGAGAGAGAGAGAGAGAGAGAGAGAGAGAGAGAGAATCTATCTCCCTATTCCCCAAGTTCACAGAAGGCTTGCTTCAGGCAGGAAAGAAATCATAATTATGCTATATTTTTAATCTGAAAAAATGAAATCGACTAAAAATTCACATTTTGATAATGGGAAAAAATAATATACTATTCTTGTCCTTACAAGACTGCAAGGGGCCAGCTAGTTGGCACAGTGAATAGGTCACTGGCCCTGGAGACAGGAGGACCTGGGTTCAAATCTGTCCTCGGACACTTAATAATTACCTGTGTAACCTTGGGCAAGTCACGAAACCTCATTGCCCTGCAAAAAAGATTGCAAGGTGGAGGAGCTCATACATTTATTCACATCTACCCTTACTTAAGAGGTGAGGCCCTCTATTTTTATTGTTCAGTCATGCTCAACTCCTCATGTCTTCATTTGGGGTTTTCTTGGCAAAGATATTAAAGTGGTTTTGCCATTTCTTTCTCTAGCTCATGTAATAGAAGAGAAACTGAGTCAAATTAGTCCTCTTCTATTAAATGGGCTGGAGAAAGAAATGGCAAACCATTACAGATTTGAGGCCAGATTTGAACTCAAGAAGACAAGTCTTACTGATTCTGAACCCAATGGTCTATTTAACTCCCTTTAGTTAAGCTATTACAGTGAAATAATAATAGCAGAAACTATGGAAAAGGAAAGCACATGAAGAATGTTGGCCTCTCTTATAGATAACAGGATCACGGTAAAAACCAGTCATGGGATTGGAAACTATGAATCTGGAATTTTTGTTTGTTTTTGTAATATCACTAATATAAGGTAATGAGAATCATTGAGGGACTCTCTCTACCAAAGCAGAAAAAGTCTTAGGGAATTGCCTGAGGTACTGAGAGGTAGTTCTGGAATTCAAGATCTCCTGATTTGGAGATCAGCTCTTTTTCCACTACACTGAGGTGCCTTTCATATATCTATTTTTAAATCATATTAATTTATTAGACAGGTAGGTGGTAACAATGGATGGAATACTAATGGAAAGAAGACCTAAAGTCAGAAAGACCTGAGTTCAAATCAATCTCAGACATGTATGTGACTCTGGACAAGTCATTTTGCCTCAATTTCCTTACTTATAAAATGGATAATAATAGCATCTACCTAACAAAGTTGTTTGTTAAAGAACAAATTGCCCAGCACTTAGTAGGCATAATAAAAGTATTTATTCCCTTTCTCTCCCTTCCTTATTAATGGGAGCAAAATAAGCAAAAACTAGGGGAATGATCACCTGAACATAATGTTTTCTCTAAGTAGATATACCAAAACACTCACTCTAGATGTTTAAATAAATATAAATAGATAAAAAATTTAATGATTGTAAAAATATTGACACATTATTTCAGTGACATAAACCAAGCATTCCTTTTCCTGAAGGTACTGATAATGGGTAGGAACCCCTGGAAGGGATATAGCCCTTACACAAACAAATACATACAAAAGCATTTCTTTTCAGTGCTCAACATAGTATAGAGCTTTGCACATTTTGTTTCTTCATGACTAATAACTGCTAAAAAACAATTTTGGAGACTAAATGAATAATTTTTTCCAGAAATCTGTGAAGCATAGCACTTGTTCTTATTAGAACCTTGATTTACCAGTGGGCAGCTATCTTGAAATAAGAGCCACAAAGCAAAACTAAGTAATGATTTTTGGTGAAGAATAGAGACTGTGAGAATAGTCTATCTATACTGAGTTTTGGGGAGTGCCAGAATAATGCACATTTTCCACATTTTTATTCAGAGAAATAATTATGACATCTTGAAAACTGTCAAAAACAGAGTTAGAAAATATTAGATTTATCTTGGTAACATGCTTCAGAAATAGTATTTAAATTTATAGAAAAATGGTATGTACACATGTGAATCATCTTTTCATGATGACATTTCAAGCCCTTCAAAATCTGGCTCTCACCTGCCTTTCCAGTCCCTTTTCTTATGATTCCAAATACTCTCCATTTTACTCAGCCTTTGCCTTTTACCTTCCATGGCATTCCATTTTCTGCCTCTATGTTTTGGAACAGGGGCTCCTCATTTTTGTGTATGTACAACCCCCTTTCCATCTCTTAGAATCTAACATTCTTTTAAACCCAGGACTTAAACCCAGGTAGGGAGGTCTACCTTGACTCTCCCCCTCCCCTCTCTCCATAGCACCTTCTCACCCTTGAATTTGCTTTATATGGTATCCTTGTTACATTGAACACCCACCTCAGTACCTTGTGGGCAGCAGCTATTTGTTTGATCTTTGTATCTCCAATGTTTAACACAGTAACTTGCACATTTTTTGTCAAACTAGAGCTGTGACTTTGAGGCAACTTGATGATATAGTGGATGTAATATTAACATCAGAATCAGGAAAATGTTTATTAGATGCTTACTAGTTATGTGATCTTGGCAAGCCACATAATTTCTCTGTCAACCTCAGTTTCCTCACCTGTAAAATGGAGAGAATAATAGCAATTACCATAAAAGTTTGTTGTGATGCTAAAATAGTAGCATGCATGCAGTGGTAGGATTCAAATAAATTAACAACTGGTTCCACAAGACTCAGTTAGGTATTGGTTCTGCCAAACTGGGGCGAACTGGTTGAATCTCACCACCATCATGTAAACAAAGTATTTTTCAAACTTTTAAAGTTCTATATAAATATTTGCAATCATTATTATTATTTTTTTTTCTTAGTGTGGGGGAGAAATTTAGTAGGGAAGAAACTTCAGCTACCAAATAAGATCTGAACTTTCTCTGAATTTCCAGGAGAGAGTTCCCTAAGACAATTGAAAGTTTAAGTATCTTGCCTATGATCACTTGGCTCAAAAGCTGGATTTGAATCCAAGTTTTCCCAACTCAGAGGTTAACTATCTGTTACATTAAGATGACTATTGATTTGCCCAAAATGTGTGCTTGACATATATTTGTTGAATTTAGCTTAATAAACTCTGCAATATCTCCTCTAAAAATGAAATTAATAGGGAAATAAGAAGTTGACCTTTCTCTGTGCTTGTCTTGTTCTCACTTCAAAGAAGGCCAAGGTTTAAGAAAAGATCAGTGGTCCTACAGAGTTTGTAATCTTAAAGTTGGCTATATTCTCATCTTTCTCTAGTTTCTGTAATTCTTTCTGGTTATGCATCATTCTTTTCTGCCTTCAAGGAAAAGAATTTTCCTTATCTCTAGAATAGATTGCTGCCATACTTTCCTATCTCAGAGGTACATACAAACTATAGCATAAGTCTCCATTGATGCTGGGCAGAAATTCAAAGAAAATAGACCTGAGGACCATGGATAGAGCACTATCCCTGGAGTCAGGAGGACCTGAGTTCAAATCCAGTCTCAGACACTTAAATACCTACTTAACTGTGTGACCTTGGGCAAGTCACAATGTTGTACAAAAAGAAAATAGTCCTGATTCTGTATTGAATCCTACAATGTTTTATATATCACTATACTGAAACCTTTTATCACCTAAATGAAACCTAAATGAGAAATTGCCCCAAACTTAAATGAAATAAAACTCTACCTAATGGGTAGTTTTGATCCTGTCATCAGCCAAAGCCAAAATAATTTATTAAGGTTCTAAATTGTAATAGTCTCTGCCCTGGATATTGAACAAAGAGAACTGTGCAAACATTATCTGTGTTCAGTAAGTTTATAATCAAAGAGCTAGGTGGTAGAGAAGACAGAGCACTGGCCTTGGATTCAGGAGGACAGGAGTTTGAATCTGACCTCAGACACTTGCAATTTCCTAGCTATGTGACCTTAGGCAAGTCACTTAACCCTGATTGTCTCACATCCAGGGCTATCTCCAGTCATCTTGATTCATATCTGGCCCCTGGATCCAGATGGCATTGGAGAAAATAGTGAGGCTGATGACTTAGCACAGCACCCCCTCACTCAAATCCAATTCACATGCTTGTCATGGCATCACCTCCCTGATGTTGTAGTCTTCCTCAGAAATAAAGGACAGACATTATAATCAAAGACAGACACCACTAATATACCAAAACATGTGAAAAATATATAAACAAAATAAAACTGGAAACTAACACATAAACACAGACAGGAGACTTTTTTTAATTGCATATCTATCAGACCAATATATTTTTGGTAGATTGGAAAGATAGCAGAATGCCAGCTGTGACTCCCAAGTAATGAGATGCATAATCATGTGTGGCACATCTCCTTGCTGTACTCTCTGTCTCACCTCATAGACCCACAAATGAGGTGGAGAGCTGGAAGGGTGACCATTGGAATGAGCGTGGCAGGACCAGGGGAAACCCTAGGGGAAGGGTATACAGGGGAGGGTCAGGTTAGCCTATTTATCCTTGAGAGAAACTCAGGTGGTAGACTTCTAGAGCACACAGGTGAGTGACAGACATTAGTTTTTAGTCTTTGCTGAGATTTAACTAGGCCTCCCTTTAGTGCCACCTGACCTGGATTAACACAAGATTTAGATAGACTTCTCTTCCTATACCCCTTGCACTCTTTTGGCTTCCTATTGCCTCCAAGCTCAAATAAAAAAAATGCTGTTGTGTTTAGCTTTCAATGTTCTTTGTAACCCAACTTGCTCCTATCTTTCCTGCTCCTAGTCTTCTTACAACTTAACTCCCCAACACATATTCTTCCATCCATTGACACTTGGACTTCCATCCATTGATTCAGCTTGGAATATTTTCTCCCAGTGCCTGGCATGCTCTTTCCACTTTCTGACTACTGACCTTCCTGGCTTCCTTTAAGTCCCATCTAGAACTCTACCTTCTACAGATATTCCAACTCCTCTTAATTCCAGTGCCTTCCCTATCAGAATTATTTTGTATTTATCTTGTGTGCAACTTGCATCTTATATATTTATATATGTTTTTTTCTTGGCTCCCCCATTAGATTTATGAACTTCTTGATGACAAAGACTGTCTTTTGCTTCTTTTTGTATTCCTAGCATAAAGAAAATAGACCTGAGGACCATGGATAGAGCACTAACCCTGGAGTCAGGAGGACCTAATTTCAAATCCAGTCTCAGACACTTAATACTTTCAAGGCACTAAACAATGCTTCAGTTCATTTCAGTCCTCAGAAAGGTTACCCCTGGTTCAAAATGTTTTGCAAAAATTTCAGTACTTTAGTTTTGAAAATGAAAATCCCAAATTCCCAAAGAACTTGTCCTCAAATAGAAACTTATTGTATATACATATACATACACATATATAATGTCATTTGTTTTTTTAGTGATGTTAGCATGAAATGAATTGAAAACCACTAAAAGTTTAGAATACAGCTCAAAACTGTGATGCAACAACATGGTAGCTTCATTGGGGAATTTCCTTGCCATTTGAAGACTTCCTGTAAACTGTATTGACATATGTTTATTAGACTGGAAGGGTCTTTTTGGGAGAGGGAGAATAACAAGGAAAAATACATTTTCAAACCTTATCTAGATGTTACCCTGCCAGATTGACATTAGCTATATTTCTTCCATTCTGCACTAGCTATATTTCTTCCATTCTGCATCAATGAAAAAGCTATTCTTTTTTTTAATCAAAGATTTTATTTATTTTTGAGTTTTATAATTTTTCCATCAATCTTACCTCCCTCTCCCCCACAGAAAGCAATTTGTCAGTCTTTATATTATTTCCATGTTGTGCATTGGTCCAAATTGAGTGTGATGAAAGAGAAATCATATCCTTAGGGAAGAAACATAAAGTATAAGAGATAACAAGATCAGACAATAAGATATCAGGTTTTTTCCCCTAAATTAAAGGTAATAGACCTTGGTCTTTGTTCAAACTCCACAGTTGTTTCCCTGGATACAGATAGTATTCTCCATTTCATTGCAGAGAGCCCCAAATTGTCCCTGATTGGTGCACTGATGGAATAAGCAAGTCCATCAAGGTTGATCATTGCCCCGAATGTTGCTGTTAGTGTTTTTCTGGTTCTGCTCATCTCACTTAGCATCAGTTTATGTAAATCCCTTCAGGCTTCCCTGAATTCCAGTCCCCCCTGGTTTCTATGTCCTTCATGTCCTTCAATTGGGGAATGGCTTAGCAAACCATGACATATATATATACCACGGTTTGCTAAGCCATTCCCCAATTGAAGGACACGTACATGATTTCCAATTTTTTGCCACCACAAACAGGGCTGCTATGAATATTTTTGTACAGGTGATGCTTTTACCCTTTTTCATCATCTCTTCAGGGTATAGGCCCAGTAGTGGTTTTGCTGGATCAAAGGGTATGCATGTTTTTGTTGCCCTTTGGACATAGTTCCAGACTGCTCTCCAGAAAGGCTGGATGAGTTCACAGCTCCACCAAATGTAATACTGTCCCAGATTTCCCACAACCCTTCCAACAATGATCATTTTCCTTTCTGCTCATATTGGCCAGTCTGAGGTGTGAGAGGTGGTACCTCAGAGATGCTTTAATTTGCATTTCTCTACTAAGTAATGATTTAGAGCAATTTTATTTTATTTTTTTTAGAGCAATAATAACAATAATAACTTTTCGTTTTGAAATGCACTTAACTCACCATAATCCTATGAACCAACTGGTACAGCAAACTGTTTTTGTTTTATAGATGAGGAAATTGAGGTTGAAACTGAGGGTTTGTGACTTTCCAAAGGTCACGTGACTTGTAAGCAGCAGAGCAAAGACTTCAACAGAGGTTGATCATGTTTTTTTCATTTCTGTTTCTTTAGAGAACAATCATTTCTTTTCATTTCCTTTTCCTTATTATTTCTACAAAGTCATGTTTTTACATAATATGGATTCAGAAGAGAATAGTTAAGAAAGGAAACAGTGAAACCAAACTACCAATCAAGGCAGGTCTTCCCACTAATGCCTCCATCTTTTTTCTCCCCTTCCCCCTATTCCTGATGTATTTAGAAATGCTATAATTCAGTTGCTCTCACAGTTGTCATTGATGTGGGAGCTTAATACAGCTATCTGACCCAGTTTGCTTCCCGACTCAAAATTCAGCTCATGAATATTCTTATAGATATTTTCAACGAAAAACTAAATGTAGACATAAATGGTAATTAACTCTGTTAAGATAATGAGGAAATAAAGGGACATGGGAGAGATAGTAACTGCTGAGATAATATAAATTCAGAAATATTCTAATCTTTTGATTATTTTCCCTCACATTCTTTCTCTCTTTCCTCTCAGTCTTTTCTCCTCTACCTGCCTTTCTTTGTATTTTTTCCTATTTTCTTATTTTATTATGATCTCATATTAGCCTTTTGTTATGAGGAATAAGCAGTGATGAATGAAACTTCTATTTTTATTTGTTGGTAAAGGAATTAGATGGGTTTTTTCTTTTTTTTAATTCTTTTCAGGTAAACTTTCAAAGATGATATTCTTTCTGAGTACTTTTTTTGTGTTAATGGATTCTTCATCATTTGACTCCAGGGACAAGTATTTTCTTCCAATTTTGTTCCTTCAGACCTAAAATAAAAAGAAAGTTGTTTTTACCCAATAGATATAACTCTTTAGGAATATTCATAAAAGTATTAGGGTAAGTAATTTTTCATCCTCAGGAGAAGAATTTAACTATACCTTCCTAGGATTTCACTTTGCCAGCTGGATGAGAAATTCAGAGTGTTTTATTTTCCACTGGCCCATCGTGAGATAAAGGAAGGCTTCAGCCACCTGAAGATAGAGAAAAAGTAGTATTAGGAGAACTATATTTGCTAATATCATTAGGAATTTTCCAACTGAAGAGCTGGATGGAATTGGATCAAGGAATGATGTATATTAAACACCTCCCAGTGAAAAAAATAATCTGGCCTTTTTTACGCCAGCAAATACCTAAATGAAAGTCCAGGAACTGATCTGAATTCCATATGGTATGCTTCCCTTCATTGATCTCATTTTAATCCCTTCTTGGAAATTGTATTTCCCTCAAGAAAGGGGAATGAGGAAAGCACACTTTAGATTTAGAGTTTAGATCTAGAAGGGACTTTAGACATCATCCAGAACAATTCTCTTCATGTTATGAGTGAGATAAGATGGAAGAGTGGATTGGCCAAGGTCATATTAATAGTTCGTGGCAGACCCAAGAGTAGAACTTAGGTCTATATGGCAGAGCCATATAGCTCTTTATGCTATATAGAGGAGATATATTTGTCACATTATAGTATTTCTATTCTCTAAATTTTAAAAGAAATTCTACCGATTTTTGGTTTACTTCACTTTAGTTATTTTGGTGTAGTTAACAGATAGTGCACTGGAGTTAGAAGACTTGAATTTGAATTTTGCCTTTCATACTATCTCTATACCCCAGAGTAAATTATTTAACCTTACATTCTCTG
This sequence comes from Macrotis lagotis, assembly GCF_037893015.1. Lineage (NCBI taxonomy): Eukaryota > Metazoa > Chordata > Mammalia > Peramelemorphia > Peramelidae > Macrotis > Macrotis lagotis. The sequence continues at coordinate 621,142,091 of NC_133658.1, forward strand.
AATGAAAATAACATGTATACATATGGGTATATTATAAAATACATGTAAAAATATACAAAAAAGCAAATGAGCAGAGGAGGTGCAGGAAGACATGGGACATGCAGAATTTACACATCTGTGTTTTTGAGAATTCTTATTTATTGTCCTAAATATTAATGTGTGATGGGACGTGGGAATGACTGTCAATCTCTCTTTGCCTTCCCAAGCAATGCTTATTATTTTTTTTTTAGTTTTTTGTTTTGTTTTTTTTTTTGCAAGACAAATGGGGTTAAGTGGCTTGCCCAAGGCCACACAGCTAGGTAATTATCAAGTGTCTGAGACCGGATTTGAACCCAGATACTCCTGACTATGAGGCCAGTGCTTTATCCACTATGCCACCTAGCCACCCCTATGCTTATTCTTTTTAAAAATTCCACTTACTCCCTAAAGACAACTGGAATTGTTCAACCACCTGGAGCTAGAATATTCCATAGATGTTTCGTCTCCCTTTAAAATGTGAGTTTTTTGAGAACAAGGATGGTCTTACTTTCACTCTTAGTACAGTGCTCTGTACATAGTGAACACTTAATAATTGCTTCATTCATTTATTTACTCATTCATTCATTGCCATCAGAAATTAACATACATTGTGAATAGGGAGATGAGGCCCTGTGAGAAGTTGAACACATAACAGTTCCATGCTGTTTCTATAAATTTTTTTTTCTGTCAAGACTAGATCAGAACAGTAGCATGATATTCCGAATATCCAAGTGAATATTTGAAAAACATTTTTTCTTATTTCAAAAAATTAAAATTATTTTCAGACATCTTAGGTTATGATGTTCCACAGGGTCCTAGTTTCAGTTAAACTATCTCCTAACCTCTTTTTTATGGCTCTCATATGTAAAATACCTATTTTTCAAAGTTCTTTCAAATGCTGAGAATCTCTGCAGAAGATGATATTGAAATATATATATATATATATATTGTCCTTTGTGCTTTTTACATCATTCTCAGACTTTTGTCTTTAAGATTTTCTTTTTTTGTTTGTTTTGTTTGGGTTTTTTTTAGGTTTTTTCAAGGCAAATGGGGTTAAGTGGCTTGCCCAAGGCCACACAGCTAGGTAATTATTAAGTGTCTGAGGCTGGATTTGAACTAAGGTACTCCTGACTCCAGGGCCAGTGCTCTATCCTGTCTTTAAGAATTTCAACATTTATCTTTGAAAATTTTTCAAACCTTATTTTCCAATAAAAACTTTTGCCCTAAAATAATAAACAGGAGCTTTTAAGCATTTATTTGAATTTGGGAATTTCTTTTTAACATTATTAAGCCACAGGTCTTAATAATATTTTAAAGCTATTGATTAGTCTCTGATATAGGCCAGCTGAACATGATTTTTTCATTTTGATTAGGTTCTAATGTGCATAATAAGATAAGAAAACCGCAGAGGAAAAAAAAATCAGGGAAAGATTTTTCCACTTACTGAAAGGAATATGAAGTTGTAAAATGGGTCTTAGCTTTTACAGGCTTTTTAGTTACTCCAAAATACTCACTAGGTTTACCCACCAGGTGGCTGATGGTGCCTGATTATATTAATATCAGCCCAATAATTTCATTTACATGAATAACTGTAATTCCATATACTTGTCAGCATTTTAAATACAGTTTTATGAAGCTTATAATACTTTTTAAATATCAGTTTTATAATTTTTTTGTAGTTTAAGAGTCAGGATAATATCATGGATAGCAAGCCTACTTAAAATCAGAAACATCTGTATTCACATACCACCTCTTGACACATACAGCCTCTTTTGATCTAGGACTAGTCACCTATCCTTTCAATTCTCTATTCAACTCTTTGTAAGGCTTTAAATTTCAAAGTAGGCACTAACCTGTATTAGTAGGATTTTACTTATTGAGTGTTCCTTGTAGCAATGAAATTGCAGTCCAGTCCCCCTATCTATATCCTAAGGAATTTTGACATATTTTATTATTTAACCTTCATAACTACCATGTTGGAGGTATATTGGACATTATTATTATTATTATTGTTATTGTTATTATTATTATTACAATTTCTAACAGATTAAGAAACTGGGATTCATACATAAATCAGTTAAATCTACTTAAACCAGAAGTCTTTAAACCTCAGTTTTCTCCTCTGAGAAAATGAAAGGATTGTACTGGAAGACTGTAAATCTGTGATCCTCAGATATTCCGAGAGAGAGAGAGAGAGAGAGAGAGAGAGAGAGAGAGAGAGAGAGAATTTTTTTTCCTTTTTATATGATCTCTTTGGGATACAGACCAAGTAATGGTATTGCTGGAAAATGAAGTTTGATTACCCTTTGAGCATAATTCCAAATTGCTCTCCAGAATAATTGGATCAGTTCACAACTCCATTAACAATGCATTAGTGTGTCTCATTTTTCCCCTCATCCTCTACAAAATGTATCATTGCCCTCTTCTGTTATATTAGTCTATCTGACAGGTATGAGGTAGTACCTCAGAGTTGTTTCAACTTGCATTTCTCTAATCAATGGTGATTTAGAGAATTTTAATATGACTGTAATTTCTTAATCTGAAATTCATATCTGTTCTAAATGTCCCATAATTATAAACCTTAGTCTGGATTGATTAAATGGCTTTTATTAATTTTCTTGCAGGAAAGGGCAATCTCCCCTCACACGACAAACTCTGAATTGTGACAAAGTCTAGTCTTATATGCTAATTTAAGAGACTTTTTCCTCCCCTCCAATTCAACCATTGGTCTGAATCATCAAGGGTACAATCTAATTGATATGCCCACCCCATACCATTCTATATTTTCCCTACTCTGGTCACACAATGCTCATTATGCTGATGAATCTCAATCGTGGGGGGGGTGTATAGGAATATGCTTGGAACTCATTAAGTAAGCTCACTTGCAGAGATCAGAGACCCTAGATCAACCCAGGATCAGCTAGATCTGGATTTTGGCCTCCCCCTGGATAAGGTGACTTACTGTTAGGTGAAGGGACCTCATCCAACTTAGTAATTGGTCCGGGTCATTTCTTTTATCTCCTTTCCCTTTGTTTCTCCTGGATGGAGACTGGTGTCTTTTCAGTCTAATCAATAACCCACAGCTCTAGCTGCTGTTCTGGTGGATACTTGTGAGGTTTTTTTTTTTTAATTAATAATCTCAGGCGGAGCCAAGATGGCGACAAGAAGGGATCCAGTCTTAGGCGCTCTCTGTTAAAACTTGAAACTAAGGACTCCAACTAAACTTTGGAGAGACAGAACCCACAAAGGGACCCAGTGAGGCAGTTCTCCTACTCAAGGTAACCTGGAAAAGAGCAGAAAGGCTCTGCTCCCCGGGGTCGGAGGGGTGGCCCGCCAGAGCCAAAGAACTTCAGCCTCCCGGAGGCAGCCCCAGAACACTGGGAGCCGTGGCTCACAGCAGCAGGGGAGTCTCCTGAGCTGCACCCTGGGGAGCACCGGGGAACAAAGTGGGGGAACAGAGGGGGGACCTCTGCCAGATACAGCACGTGAAGTCCAGCCCTCAGGGCACACAGCTGCAGGCAGAGCCGGTAAGCAGGAGCCCCCAGGGCATGAGCCCATTGAGCTGAGGGAGGGGAGTGAAGAGAGAGACTGCCGAGCTCTGTCCTCTGCACCTGGAACAGGACTCTGGGGCTCTGACCATATTCAGATCCTGATCGCAGTCTAGGCCCCCCCATAGAACAGCAGTGCCCCCCACCTCAGCCCCGTGGCAGAGGAGGGGCTCATATGGTCATTCACAGACCAGGAGGAGGACAGAGCCTCACACACTGAGACCCTTGTGGGAGTGTCCCAAAAGCTCAGGAAGCACCCCAAAACCAGGCCCAGACTGGGAAAATGAGCAAGCAGAGAAACAAGAGGAAGACCATTGAGAAATATTTTGCATATGAGCCCAAGAAGGATCAAAATACTCAGTCTGAAGATGAGGAAGCACAAGCTCCTGCATCTAAAAGACTCCAAGAAAAACAGAAATTGGGTTCAGGCTATAACAGAGCTCAAAAAAGACTTTGAAAATCAAATGAGAGAGTTTGGAAGAAAACCTGGGAAAAGAAAGGAGAGAGATGCAAGAAAAAACATGAAAATGAAGTCAGCAGCTTAGTCAAGGAAATCCAAAAAAATGCTGAAGAAAATAGCATGCTAAAAACCAGCTTAGGTCAAATGGATAAAACATTTCAAAAAGTTATTGAGGAGAAGAATGCCTTAAAAAGCAAAACTGGCCAGATGGAAAAAGAGATAAGAAAACTCTCTGAGGAAAACCTTCAGACAAAGAATAGAATTCAGGGAGATTGATGAATTTACCAGAAATCAGGAATCAATACTTCAAAACCAAAAAAAATGAAAAATGAGAAGAAAATGTGAAATATCTCATTGAAAAAATAACTTATATGGAAAACAGACTTAGGAAAGATAATTTAAAAATTATTGGAATACCTGAAAGTCATGATCCAGGAAAAGAGCCTTGACATCATTTTCAAAGAATTACTACAGGAAAATTGCCCTGATAGTCTAGAAGCAGAGGGCAAAATAGAAATGGAGAGAATCCACCAATCCCCCCATGAAAGAGATCCCCAAAAACCAACCCCTAGGAATATTATAGCCAATTTCCAGAACTTCCAAGTCAAAGAGAAAATATTACAAGCAGCCAGAAGGACACAGTTCAAATATCGTGGAGCTGCAGTCAGGATCACACAGGACTTAGCAGCAGCTACATTGGAAGCTCATAGGGCTTGGAATACAATATACCAGAAGGCAAAAGAACTTAGAATGCAGCCAAGAATGAACTACCCAGCAAGGATGAATGTCCTCTTCCAGGGAAAAAGATGGACTTTCAATGAACCAGGGGAATTTCAAATGTTCCTTTTTGAATGGCGAGAGCTGAACAGAAGGTTTGATCTTCAGATACAGGACTCAGGTGAAGCATGGAGATTGGAGGCGAGGGGGAAAATATGAGGGACTTAAATTTGATGAACTGCATGTATTCCTTCATAGAAAAATGACACTGATAATACTCATATGAATCTTCTCAGTTAATAGAGCAGGTAGAGGGAGCTTTTATAGTTAAAGCATTCGAATTCGAAGATAAAATATGGTGTAAAACATGGTGTAAAAATGGAGTCAATAGAAAAAAAGGGTAATGTAATGGGAGAAAGAAAAAGGAAAGGGGTAATAAGCCAAGATATTTCATATAATAAGACTTTTTTTTATTACAATGAGCTATGGCATTGATATGGTAGGGGGGGGGAGGCAAGGGGGAATGAGGGAAGCTTTGCTCCCTTCAGAGGTGGCTAGGAGAGGAAACAGCAAATATACTCAATGGGGTATAGACATCTGGAGTAAGAAGGAGGGGGGAGCAGGGGGAAGGGGTGGGGATGTGAATAAAGGAGGAGAGGATGGGCCATGGGAGGAGAGTGGTTAGATATAACACATTTTCTTTTTTACTTCTTGCAAGGGGCTGGGATTGGAAGGCCTGTCCAGGACCATAGGGCCAGGTGGATTCTGGGCCTAAGGGGTGGTATGGGGGCTCAGGGCTTCTTGGCCCCAGGACCAGGGATCTGTCAGCTGCGCCACTCAGCGACCCTACAGCAGAGTCAGAGTGAAAGGAGAGAGAAAATATAGTACATGGTAGTGGAGAAATAGGAAAGGAGGGAATTGAGATCAGCAATGGCAACGTTGGAAAAAATAGGGAAGTAACTTTTGCGATGATCTTACCATAAAGAATGCGATCCACCCATGATAGAGTTGTTGGTGTTGGAACAAAGACTGAAGCACATTTTTTATTATTATTATTTGGGGGAGGGTGCAGGGCAAATGGGGCTGGGTGGCCTGCCTGGGGCCACATAGCAGGGGGATCTTTGGGTGTCTGAGGCCGGATTTGGACCCGGGTGCTCCTGGCTCAAGGGCCAATGCTTTGTCTGCCACCCAGCCACCCCTGCTATTATTACTATTTTATTTTATTTTAGGTCTTTTTTTTTTTCTTCTTTTTGGTTTTTGCAGGGCAGTGGGGATCGGGTGGCTTGCATGTCACATGGCTGGGTGATTGTTGGGTTTACGAGGCTGGATGTGGGCTTGGGTGCTCGTGGCTCCAGGGCTGGTGCTTCATCCATTGTGCCACCTGGCCATACTTACAATTATTACTATTATGTTTTTTAATTTTAATTTTTTTTCTCTCCCCTTTCCTTCATGGCCCAAGCAAGTCAATATTCATGGGGGGAGGGGTATTTTGTTTACTCTTAAACAAGAATATTTTATTAATGTAAAAAAATTTGTACAAAATGAGAATAAATAAACAAACTAATTAATTAATAAATTAGCAAGCTCCTCTTAAATCTTATGGAAACCAAATACCCTATAGTTCTTCACAATATCCTTTGACCATTGGGAAATGACTTATATTGTTATACATTTGACTCACTTCTCTATATATTGAGAAATGAGAACTTTGTTATAAACATTTGCTGTAAAAATTGTTTTCCAACTTTCTATCTTGGTGGCATTGGTTTTACTTGTGCAAAATCTTTTTGATTTGATTTAATAAAAAAAAACCCGTTTCATATATTCCCTTATTTTGGTCATAAGTTCTTCTGTATAATTGGCTTTTGATATCACTCTATATCTAAATCATTTATCCATTTTGACCTTATACAGTGAGAGATGTACAACCATCTTCTTTACAGCCCAGTCCCTTATCACCTTTGTGTGTTTAAAACCAATTAACAAATCAAAATTAGGATTAAATGAAAGCAAACAACTTTATTCTCACTTGAAAAAGAATTTAGGTACATATTACTTCTAAATTTCTGTGGTTATTATGTACTTTTTCCTAGTTTTGTTCTATCCTATTGCAATTTTGTCAAATTCTGTAATAACTGAAAGGGAACAAAAACTGAAGGACTAATCAAAATGTGGTTTATTAAAGAAAGATTATCTGGGAATGTGAAAATCGGGTCTTGGAAATCCAGGTTCTGAGGATTTCTAAAAAAAAAAAGGTCTCATGAACAATAGAATTTTGTTTTTATGTGCATGTATATGTGTATAAAAGGATGTATACACACATAGGCATATATAGTATATATACATGTTAATATACATATTTGCATACATATATATATATATATATATATTGCGCGTGCACACACACACACACACACACACACACACACATATATTAAAGGAGAATAAAAGAATGAAAGGTTTCCATTGCCCAAATGAAGGAAAGCCCATATCTGGGTTGGAGCAAAGCAGGAGAGACCTCATCTAAGAATCTTGGAAATTGCAGAAAAGACAAGTACCTTCAAAAGAAGAAGGGAAAAGAAAATGAGACCTTGACAAATACTTCAAGAAGGACAAATCAAAGTATTCCCTTCCTCAGGGAAAAGAAATACATAAAAAGGTATTGGATTTCAGAAATGTAGGAAAGATGAAAATAGCTAAGGTAAGAGCTGTGTCAGTCAGTGGATAGTATAATAACTTTGAAGCTGAAAAAAGTCATTTTCAACTAGTAAACTACATCATAAGAAGCCCATAGAGCAATATGCCATCAGCACGTTCCTCAAATGCATATTGGGACAAAAACATTGAAAGTTTGTTTTAAGCATGGGACTAGAAGATGGACTATTGGACAGGTGATCAGGAATGAGTAGCTTTCCAAAAGAGAAGAAGGCTACTTGGTCTCAGCCTATAATGAAGGTACAAAGGGATGGAAGACACCAAGGTGAGCATATATGTATCATGGAGAATGTGAAGCCATTAACTAATTAAATATTGAAGGACAAATATGTATATGAGACCAAGAACTCAGGAAAAGAGTGTGTGTGTATAGTCTATTTCTTTAAAAAATATGTGAGGACATCTGATGAGTAATAGCATTCAAAGGTGATACTAGAATACTCAGGAAATTTTGGAAGTGATGGAGTTTCTTTACTGAAGAGGAATTTGGATAAGTCCTTGAATACCAGGAAATGTGAATTATACATACTGTCTATACTTCCATTTCACATCTAATCTTGTACTGCCTTTTTCACCAACTCTTCTGTTGTTATGAATTCTTATTGAAATTTTGGTCTTTAATTTTTTTTTGTATCTTCCCAACCATGATTGAAAAACAATATCATTCTTTTGGTTATGTGACGAAAGAATTGACTGTCTAGGGTCTACCTTCTTGATGATAAGCCTGATCTTCAAGTAATTTGGGGAAGGAATAAAACTGCTAGCCTAGTGACTGGACTCTCTCAATGGGTCTGTGGATAGATTTCAAGGAGATTTATGAATTCAGATGAGAAAAACTTTATTTCAATATAACCGGTTTCCTTTGTAATCCTCTAAAATTTATTTTATGTCTATAAAAACATATACTGATATAAGGAACTCATATACTTCTAGATTGCCAAAAGTTGACACACATAAAAAATGTTGAGAACTCCTGGAACAGAGAGTGCCAAAAATTGGCAGTTTCTGAATTAAAGGAAAATATAACTTTTTGCCACTCTAAATCTTTGTCCAGTATGCAATGAATTTACTATAGGAACTGAAGCACATTAATTTTGACCTCACTATAAATGAAATCAGATGACATGAAAACTACAGCTAATTGTAAGGATGAGTTCCTTCATCTGTAAAATGAGATTGACAAGGAAATGGCAAATAACTCAGTGTCTTCCAATAAAGTCCCAAAATGGGTTCACAAAGAGTCAGACACAACTGATCAATAACTAACAACTAGTTACTGATTCAGAACCTTTTAAAATCAAGGGATGATAAAGGATAATAGAACAGTAAATACAATCATAACCACCCCAACCTGTCTTAACTAAACAAATTATTGACTCTGGAAATGAAGAAATAGCTAAAGGTAGAAATAAATATTGACTGTTCAACACCATTTCTTGCAGAAGTTTAGGCAATGAAGATAATTTCTGCAATTAAAAAGATAGGAAAATCTAGAAACTGTTTCTGCTGGCAAAAACTTTATCTCCTTGACAGATAAGGAGATTTAACTACAAGAGGAAAACATGGTATAGAATATAAATTCATTTGCAAATTATTATAAAAGGTTATAAACAATGTTGCCATATTAAAAAAAAAGTTTAAAGAAGTAGAAATAGCCCTATTCAACAACCATCTGTTAAAAAAAATAAGTTCAACAAAAGTGCTCATGGTTGTAATAGAGGAGATCTGGTTATAGTCATAATTGAAGAAGGATTTCTTTTTGATGGGGAGGTCTTCCAGACACTACTTTTCACAGATGACATTTTGCTAATTGCCTCAAACACTGAAACATTGCATGGCCTCTTGGAAGAGATCTGGAACTACTCAAAAACATTTAACTTGACTGTCCATATACAAAAAAATGAAGTGACTGATGAATGTTTATTGCCCAGTTTATGACATGCATTTAGATGGGCATCCTATTGAACTTGCTCGTCAGTATGTTTATCTGGGACAGATAACACAGATGGGTGGAGAGTTGGGTCCAGAGTTGAACAGGAGGAAGTTAATGAGCTAGATAGCCTTCAAAAAATTTCAACGCTTTTTTTATGACCATAAGCTTCCAACAGAAACAAAGGCCCATCTTTCTAAAACCATTACTCTCCCATTGTTACATGATATGAGACACTGTAAACAGCATTCTCTGAATAATTAAAAATGAATATCACACAGAGGGCAATGGGTTGAGTGGGTGTGCAAAGGCAGCACCAAATAACAATTGAGGAAATTTAAGGAATGACAGTAGTAGGAAGAGAAGATAGAAAGAAAAGATAGACTAGTCTTTGGACAAAGGTGAGGGTGACAGGTGGTCTGCCAAAATTCTGTCATCTCACAAAAGCAAAAGGAAGTGGAGGAGAAAAGCCTATAGAAAGTTTAATATGAGCCCCAATTAAACTGCTAAGCAAGATCATCAAAGACCATATATAAATAAAACTGGAAAGAATAAATAAGCTTAAAATGAAAGAGATTTACCAGTATTTCTCTAGCATTGTATTCACATCACCAGTACCAGTAGAGAACCCACAGTTGAACTCTTACCTTTGTGCCTATACAAGGAAGTAAAAATGACTTAAGAAAATGAAATTGAAAAGAATTGCTGAATCCAAACAAATAGACATAAAATGAAAAAGGCAATTGGTTACTATTTGTAAAGCAATGGATTTGGTATCAGTTGGATTTATTTCCTAAGTATGATCCATATGTTCTGAGTGTATCCTTGATGAAAATATAAGTAGGAATGGGCAAGCTTTTGAGAATGATTTTCTTCATCAGTCCATGTGTTCTCAGGTATACAACTGACTGAAATGTAGACATAAAATTTCCCTTTGAGTTTATTTGAGGATTTGAAGAATTTTACAATCACACCCCTGTGTATTTTCACCCACTCCCCATACCCTCCTTCCCCCTCTTCCCCCACCTCCACTACTTAGCTGTTTTTTTTAGCATTGTCTTCCCTCATTAGAATGTAAGTTTCTTGAGGATAGGCACTGTCTTTTTTTTAAATACACTTTTATATTTAATATTTAGCATACTCCTTGGCAATAATGTACATTTGCAATAAATATTGATAAATACTTATTTCATCTTCTTCCTTCCAGGAATCTAGTAAATAAGGAAGTGACATAATATCCCAACTTTTCAAGATGATCACTGGTAGCCATATGGAAGATAGTTTGGAGGGGGGAAAGACTGGTTTGGGAGACTAGTGCCATAGTTCAGGTAGGAGGTGGTAATTAATCGACAAGCATTTATTAAGTACCTGTGTATCAGGCAATGCTTATGAGCTTGGGCAGTCTTAGATAGTGGAGGTTCAAAGGGCTTAAATGCGTCAGAGTCTGAACAAATGAGCAACAAAAGTGTGCAAGGAAGTATTGTACTCATTGCCAGGGATACCAAGAAAATTATAAACATTGTCTCTGAGCTCCAAAAACTCACATTCTTTTTTTTTTAGGGTTTTTTTTTTTTTTTGCAAGGCAAATGGGGTTAAGTGGCTTGCCCAAGGCCACACAGCTAGGTAATTATTAAGTGTCTGAGGCCGGATTTGAGCTCATGACTCCGGGGTCAGTACTCTATCCACTATGCCACCTAGCCAACCCAAAAACTCACATTCTAATGGGAGAGACAGTGTGTAAATTATTGTGTACATAAAAGATAAAGATAGTATAACTGGGAGGTAATCTCTGAGGGCAGATAAGTGGTTTTGTGGATAGACCTCCAGCCCTCTCTTCAGGAATCAGAGCACCTGAGTACAAATCTTATTTTAGACCTTACTAGCTGTATGACTCTGATTAAGTTACTTAAGCACGTTTCCTCGGTTTCCTCATCTGTAAAATGATCTGGAGTTGGAAATGGCAATCCTCTCCAGTATCTTTGCCGAGAAAATCCAAATGATGTCATGAAGAGGCGGACATTACTGAATGGCTGCAACAACAGATCTCTGAAGGGAAGGCAATAGGGGATAGCAGAAGAACATGGTGGGGAGTTTTAAGATAGGGAAAAGCCTCTTATAGAAGATGAGATTTGGACTGAATCTTACAGGAAACCAGGAAAGCATGGCAGTGAAGCAGGAGAACATTTTTGATATGTGGGATAGCCAATGATAAGCAATAAAGCCAGTCTCTGAAATAGAGAATAGCAAAATAAAGATGGGGAATAGAGTATAAGCAGACTGGAAAGGCAAGAAGGGGCAAGGTTGTTTAAGGTTTTAAAAGCCAAATGGGATTTTAAATTTGGCCTCAGCTAGTGTGGCAGCTGTGTGAGAAGAGAGAATGGGACAGAAGGGAGACATATTGTGGAGTTAGAAATGACAAGATCTAGCAATTGATTGTTTGGTTTGAGGTCAAGTGAAGTCAGTGGTGATAGGTTGCAAACCTGGATGACTAGAACGAAAGTGGTAATCTTGACAAAATTAATTTAACACCTCAGAAAATGGCAAATGCTTCAGATCAAGGTTTTATTTATTGTTTTGTGGATTATCTAGACAAAGTGATGGGAAGTGTTAATGATGCAGATTAAACTTTAAAGTTTGTCATGAATTTTTTTAGAGAACTGGTTTGTTAAACCTTTACTAGCATTTATTGATCACAAAGAAAACATAAGAAAATATATGGATGAGTATCAGTAAGGTTTTTATTGCAGAGGCAGGTAGTGATCTAAAAGACAAAAAAAGAACATATATAAGTAAAAACATAGGCTCATTTGTAAAATTATTATTGTTATTTAGTTGATTACTCATTTCCAATTCTTTGTGACCATATATGGATTTTTTTTGGCAAAGGTACTAGGTGGTTTACTATTTCCTTTTCCAGATCATTTTGCAGAAGAGGAAACTGAGGCAAGCACGGTTAAGTGACTTGCCCAGGATTATAAAGTTCATGTCTAAGTCCACATTTTAAAACTCAGGTTCTCCTGACTCCAGGGATAGCACCCTGTCTTCTGTGCTACTTAATTGCCCTCAATTGTAATAATGAGAAATCACCATTCTGTGAAAACACCAAAGAAGTTTAATGTATATGCCTCTAGGGACACTTCTGGCTCTAGCCATTTTGAATCAGATTTAAGGCTTATGAGCTAAGTTCTCACACTTTGTCTTCTACTTACCCATTGTTACAATGATTAATATTTCTAAGATGCAATCATTACCTGAAGGAGAAGAATATTCTAAGGAATCCATTTTTCCTGTAAAGTTTTCCTTTTAAGAACTCCTTTGCAATGTTCTTCTGCTCTTTTAAGTTATGGTGATCATTTTCTCAAGCCTGTCTTTCTAGAACAGTAATACAAGGTGAGTCTTCTGTGCTAGAAAAGATAGAGGGATCTCAGTCAATAGCCACTAGGTAAAGTATTCATACCAAATCATCCTTGCTTGCTCCCTTGCCCTTGTCATTTAATTCTATCTGATTACCTTTTTTTTATTTGACATTTGGACTAATGCCATTAAATTATTTTTTTCCTAAAATTCCAAATTAATTTTTAAAGTTTGTACATTTTTATCTTCTAGTTTGAGGTTTTTTTTTTAAACCATTATTGATGATATCCCCAGAAGACACTGAGAATTCAACCTTTCAAATTTTAGCATTTGTTATATCCCTAAAGCTACCTCAACAAACATCCGCTCATATTTAACAACAACTATTTTCTGAGACTGACTGTGTTTATACAGTTCTTAAAGACCTTTTATATTTTAATTTTATTAAAGAAAACTTAAACCCTGGTCTATGTGCCTTCCCTATGTGTTACCAGCTGAACTACCCAAATAAGCAAATAGATAATGTCTAAGGTGATTAATTTCTTTCCTGGAAACAAACTGGCCCACAGTCATGGACATATGTTATTTAATGGCTTTGTGGCTAACTGAATTAATGGTGTGTGAAGATGACCTGAATAAATTTTAAATCAGAAGTACTGCAAATTATCATGGACTGTTCCTGTGATAAATTTGGATCACACGTGTTTTTTGTCTAGGCAGTTTTGTTAATATTTTGGTGGGGAGAAACTAAATGCAGAAACCAAGGTCCAGAAATTCAGTCAAGGACACAGGACTCAGCAGTATTTGCTGTTGAAAATGCTGTGAGTTCTTTTTACTTGTGTCTTAGATCCTCTTTGTCACTTACAGTGCAGGGATGTAGGGTATGTCTTTACTTCCCATTTCATAGCATGGCAGCTTCTAAATGGAGAACTTTATATAAACAGCACAGATGTGGTCTTAATATAATCTTTCCAGTTAGGACACTTAAGTTTGCCCCTATGCTGCCTTGCTCATCTATGGGGAGGAAAGAAATGAGATCACTTTTCTGTTTGCCATGGACAGTATTGTCATTTATCAGGAGAAATCCTTCATTTACAATGAACTATTAGTGTTTTGGCATCAGGATAGAATTGTGTTTGAATTCTGTCTTTTTCATGATTCTTTTTTTAACTTCTCTGAGCCTCATTTTCCTCATCTGTAAAATTGTTTTTGTCCTTCTCTCTCAAAAACCATGACATAAGGGAAGTGATGCCAGAACAAGCAATGGATTGGACTGGTGTGAAGGGGTACTGTTCTAAGTCACCAGACCCACTTTCCCCTCAAGTCAATTGAGTCCAGTGGCCATGAATCAGATATGAATGAGTAGAGATGATCCTGGATATGAGGCAATCAGGGTTAAATGGCTTGCACTTAAGGAAACATAACTAATAGTGTAAAGTGTCCATAACCAGATTTGAATTCAGGCCTTCTTACTCCAGAGCTGGTGTCCTACTGTACCACCTAGCTGATATTAATACTTAACCAACCACCTTACAGGATTATTGTAAAGGAAAGAATTAGTTGGTGAAACTGAAAACATTAAAAAATACAAGTTCCCATATGATCAAAAATATTTATAGCAAAATGACAAAGAATTGGAAATTGAGGGGATGCCCATCATTTGGGGAATGACTGAATAAGTTATGGTATATGATTATGATGGAGTATTATTGTAATATAAGAAACCATGAGTGGTCAAACTTTACAGAGACATGGAAAGAATTACATGAACTGACACTGAGGGAAAGGAATAGAACCAAAAGAACATTGTACATATTAACAACCACATTATCAGCTGATTAACTATGATGGATGCAGCTTCTCTCAGCAGTTTAGAGATCTAGGACAACCCTGGGAGACCTATTATGGACAATGCCATCTCCATGGGGAGTAAGGGCGAGACACAGAATCTGAAAGGATACTGTGTTCACTTTTTTAGAACTTCTATTATATTTTTCCTTTCTATGCCATGGTTTTATTTCTTTTCCCTTAGTTCTAATTCCTCATTCACAAAATGACTAATATATAAATGTGTTAAACCTAAATGTACAAGTTCAACTTTTACCACAGTATTCTCTGCCAAAAGGTAGGGAGAAGGAAGGGAGGCTGGTGGAAAAATGTGTAACTTATAAAAATGCAAGTGGGTGAATGTTGAAAAACTTCCATAACATGTAATTGGAACAATAAAATAAAATGCCAAATTTAAAAGAAGAAAAAGAAAAATGCAAGTTGTCAAGATGAGCCCTACACTAAGAAAGAGATCCCTATCTGTGAAAATTCATTTAAAAATAAAGATTTTAGGAAAAGGTCATTCACTTAATTGGAAGATTATCCATAGGATCCCTCCAGATAAATTTAGTTATGTTTTGTCTGTGTGTGTGTATCCTTAGAGAAGTAAGTAACTTCTTCCCCTGGAGGCAGGTTTATTTCACTTTTTCCAAGATATATGAATGTTTGAACTCTTTATTGGGTGTTAGCCCTTTTAGAAGTTTTGTTTCTTCAACTTAAAAATGTTTTTAATATGCTGATGTAAGGTGGCTGTGTCATTAATTCAGCAAATATTTATTGAACATCTTTATTGCTGTGTGTCTATATGGGTTGTATAAAGGCTGGAGTGCTCTATCAAAAGCTTAGAATCTGGTTGGTAAGACAATTTAGTCCATACAATAATTGCTGTGGAGACCAAAAAAGAATAGATATCCCTCTACGTTGATTTGGTTGAGGAAAACGTTATCTTCTAATAAGATAAATCCAGTTTGAAGCCAAAAGTAGGGACAGAATCATAACCAAAATAATAGACAAGAAGACATTAGAAATAGATAAAATATTTTTACTCAATTAAGAAATAAATATTTATATTCTATTTATGTATCAGGTACTGTGGTAAGTGTTCAGAATTTAAACACAACTCAAAAACAAGTAATTATTAACCCTCTAAGAACTTACATTCTAATAGGGGTGGATATCACATAAATAGGAGCTAGAAAAGGGCAAGGAGAAGTGAATTTGGATGGCATATGGGTGTGTGTCTTTGTGTGTGTGTGTGTGTGTGTGTGTGTGTGTGTGTGTGTCCAAAATCTGAATCTTACCTCCACAGAGAACTGTTTAATATATCTGGAAGGAATCTAGAGACACTAATGATGGAATTCAGTCCTATAACATGATCTCAATGTATTAGTTTTCAAATCACCACAGAAAGTCTGGGTTGGTTAGAAATTGAAGCCTCAGGGAAAGTATTGAGGTATTAGAGGGAATTGTTGAAAAGAATGGATAGCCCTGAGAATTTAGATACAATTTTTTTCATAGGTTTATTTTTTCTTGTTTTCAGATTACCACTGCTACAGTAGGCATTTAGCTATTTTTATTTGGCAAATAAATTAACTTTTAACATTTTAAAATTCTGAATATGCCCTAATTACACTGAGTGCCTTCATTTTTACTATCTGCATGTTTCCAAGAGGTAATAAAGTACTGTGAAGAAATTTCAAGAGACCTGTGATTTCTGCGGAAGGAAGTTCTTTTAAAACAAGTCCTTCACTTAATCCTGATTGCCTGGCATCCAGGACCATCTCCAGTCGTCCTGATTCAAACCTGATCACTGGACCCAGATGGCTCTTGAGGAGAAAGTGAAACTCACTCAAATCCAATTCATGTGTTTGTCAAGGTTTCACCTTCCCTGATGTCATGGTCCTCTTCAAGAATGAAGGACAGGGATGGCTAGGTGTCACAGTGGATAGAGCACCTGCCCTGGAGTCAGGAATACCTGAATTCAAATCCGGCCTCAGATGCTTAATAATTACCTAGCCGTATGGCCTTGGGCAAGCCACTTAACCCCATTGCCTTGCAAAAACAAAACTTAAAAAAAAAAGGAACGAAGGACAAACATTATTATCATTCACTGTGACTAAGGGTTTAACTGTAATTTGCTTAAATTTTTAGTCTGAAATCAGATTCTCTGTCAAAATACTTGAATTTTCTTGTTCTCTGTATGATATGATTGCAGAAAGTCTGTGAATGGGACTTTTAGCAAGTATGGTTTATTTTGACAGGGACTATAGGCAAAGATAAAGACTCATGGTTTCTTCTAGTAGTTGTCATCGTCATTTTAATATCCTTGTTAATCCATTGTCCTTTTCTCTGATTGTAGTCCACAACATAATAACAGTGATGTGCTAATATTTGTTATTCTGAGGGGAGAGATTATGCACATTATTACAAACAACACATCCATCATCATCACGTCATATTTATTAGTGCATATAACACTGGGCTGTTTGCCTTGGAAAGCAAATGGAACAGATGTAGTCTTTGCACTTGAGAGTCTTAAAATGTGAAATAGACTAACAACTTGAGAAAGCATTAGAATGTACAGAACCACAAGGAGCTTCTACTGCCCCTTGAGAAGGAAACCAAAATATCAACTAAAACATGCAATAATGAATTATATTAACATGCACAGAAGCTGTTTATGGAAAGGGCATATGACCTGGAATCAGGTGATATGACTCTAGCACTGGTTCTGTACCCATTAAACTAGCCACATGACCTTGAAGATACATTGCATATTGCTGGGCTTTAGTTTCCTCATTTGTAAAAAGGAGGTGTTCTAGATAGCTTCTGATACTGGGAGTTGTTGGTTTATCTCTGAAATTTCTGCTATATTGGAACAAATCCAGATCCATGTTAATTTCTCAGTGAATTTCAATCTGGCAGTTGATAATTCCTTTCATTGAAAATCACTTTCTATTTCTGAAGGCTTACATTTTCTTTTCTGATATGCATATTGATGTTGAGATGGTAAAAGTATTTTGTTTCTCATTTGACAATCTTGGAGAACAGATTCAAGGTTAAGCAACTTACCCAGTGACACACTTAAGCTATTGTTGGAGCAAAATTACAGATCCTTGAATTATTTAATTAAAATGAGACTAATTGCTTCATTGGTAAATGAAGATTAGGCAAGTTATAGAGCCTTGTATGTCCTTGTATGTAATTGCTAGCATTTATAAGAATTGCATCAGGCTTTATTCCATTTCATCTTCTCACTAACCCTTGGAGGTAGGTGCTCTTAATACTATCTCCCTTTTAGAGATGAGAAAAATAACATTGAAAGAGGTTATTTGCCTGGTATCACATAACTAGGATGTATCTAAGGCAAAATGTGAGCTTCAAGTCCAGGACTCGGGGCCACCTAGAATATAGAACTTACTCTGAATGCTGTTCTCACAGAAATTAAGCTTGTTTCTGTGATTTTTTTTTCATGAATAGAGAGAAAAATATGAAGCATTGGGAAGGTCATTTCCCTTCCCCCCATTTTTTGGTTAATATATTTCAGTATTCTTTGGCAAAATATTAGATGTACTATTGTAGGACATAAACAAATTTATCAGAGAGTTAATTAGGACTGATATATCCAGAAGTATTGGTTTAAAATTTTTAGAGAAAAGTAAGTACTTTGAAATAGAAATAAACTGGGATGACTAGGTGGCACAGTGGACAGAGCACCAGCCCTAGAGTCAGGAGTACCTGAGTTCAAATCCAGCCTCAGACACTTAATAATTGCCTAGCTGTGTGGCCTTGGGTAAGCCACTTAACCCCATTGCCTTGCAAAATCCTAAGGAAAAAAAAATAGAAATAAACCTAAAAACTATTTGATGACTTAAATATTCCATCAATGAAAAGGAGGCCATTTTTATCTTAGGAAGAAAAAATTGAGGTCTTCATAGGCACAGGAACTTAGCAATAATCTTTTTTGATAATACTTCTTTTACTCCTATAGAATCTTATCTGGCCATAATTTTTCCATTCAGTTTTACTAAGGGGAATTTTCTCAGACAGTATATAAAAAAAAAAGAAAACAATATTAGAGAACTCTACAAGTATCTTTAATTCAACAACTAAAAATTCAGAAATATTCAGAGGTCTCTAAAAAAACAATTAAACCCTAATGGAAAAATTGTACAGTAGAATTCAAAGGAGAAACTAAGTCTTTGAAACTCACAATAAAAAAAAATTTGTTCTTCCAAATGCATCTCTTAAATTTTGTATTGAATATTAAAAATTAACATAATTAAAATATTTATTTTAAAAATAAATTACATTCAGAGTCAACACTAAAACCTAGATCTCAGCATTCTTTCCACAATACCACTGCCTATCATTCAATGTATAAATAGGAAAGGAACTGTAGTCTTACATCTCAATGGTCGACTTAGAAAGTGTCTTCAATACTTCAAAGATCCCTAATTTTGGTAATGTGAGTGTTATCTCCTTACTCACACACAGTCCACTGTTTCTTCTTTAAGGGGTACAGTTGTGTAGAGAATAGAGCATTGGATTTGAAGTCAGGAAGACTTGGCTTCTTATCCTACCTCATTCATTTGCTAGCTGTGCCCTGAACAATTTTGTCAGAACCTCTGTTTCTTCATCTGAAAAATGGAACTCTTAATATCTTGACATTTGGATGAAATTATTTATGTAAAGTACTTTGAATATTTTAAAGGGATACATAAAGGTAATCAGAATTGAAGTTTTTTTTAGATGTTATCATAAATTTTGAATTGAAAGGAATTTTTAAGATCATTGAGTCCAATCATTTCATTTTACATATGAAGAAATTGAGGACCAGAAAAATTAAGAGACTATCCTGGATGGAGGGTCACATAGCCTTTAAGTGTCTAAGACAGAAAATGAAACTAAGTATTTCTGATACTTCTGATACCAACACTGTCTTGCTCATTCATGTTGATACTTGTTTTTTTTCTTTCACCTTCACTTCAGCCATCCTTTGTTTGAAAGTAGAATAAGGGGCAGCTAGGTGGCATAGTGGATACAGTACCAACCCTGGAGTCAGGAGTACCTGGGTTCAGATGTGGCCTCAGACAGTTAATAATTACCTAGCTGTGTGGCCTTAGGCAAGTCACTTAATCCCATTGCCTTGCAAAAACCTTAAAAAAAAAGTAGAATAAAAAAATTAGTTCAGTAGAACTAAGAGATAACATCCACTAAGTCTATACAGTGTTCCACACCCAGAAAGGAAGGGTCTCCCTTTTCTCATTTTTTAAATGTAACCAAACTTGGTCTCTAAAATTACATGACAATCATTTTTTTCACATATATACCTGTATATGTGTGTACATATAAAACTGTGTGTGTATATATAAATGCATGAGTATATATATCACTGAATATTTAATTTTTCTGAATCTGTTTCACTTCAGAAATTAAAGTAGCTCAGGGAATAGAGTGTGTCAGGATGTCCTGAGTTCAGTTATAGGTTAGTAGTATTCCCCTAGACAAGTCACTTTAATCCCTCTATCTCATGAGGAGGATAATGGCATCTACTTCCCTGGATTGCTATAAGAATCAAATGAGACAATATTTATAAAGCACTTCGAAACCTTAAACTATTATTTTGCATCAATTTATGTAAGTCTTATGTCATTCCAAATTCTTTTTATTCATTGGTTTTTATGACACAATGCCATATTATTACTACTACATTGTTCAGTTTTTTAGTCATTTCCAAAATTATACCTAGTTCTAAAATTGAAGCAATTTATCTCATTTTATAGCTGCAAAAATTGAGACCCAGATAAGGTCATCCAACCAGTTAGCTACAAGAAGGGGGATTAGTGGAGACTTCTTTCTCCCAATCAGCCCTTTGTTTTTCTTTTGTCCCACTATTCTTGTTTTGTGATATATTTTAAATCTTTGCCTCCAAACATAGTTTTTACCAGACTTTTTGTGGAATAGCCAATTTAAAAGATCTCAAGAAGAAAGGGTCCTTTCTCTTTAGGTGATATTTTGTACAACCCTATATTTAGGCAGCTGTTTCTTCTACTGGCAGAAACTAAGCTTTAATTGTGATAGATTTTATTTGTCATTTGGCTCTTCTCCCTCGGGGCTAATCCCTTTCCCATCTCTCCAGATAAAATCAGGTATTTGATGCATACTTTTTTTTTTTCTTTAAGTACTAACTTTAGAGGAGAGGGCTCTCTAGGATGTTGTCAGAGTTGCCTACAGAGGTTCACTTAGGTCAAGAAAACTGCAAAGCAGCTGAACTCTGTTTTGTTTTTTACCTTTTGACCAGTAGACTGCTCTTTTAGTCTAGCCCTGTGTGCCAGGCGCCAAGAGAATGGCTGTTTGCAGGCAGAGACAAATTTGCCTGTCCCCTATCTCCCTGCATAATAAAACATATGCTGGCAACATGTTTTCTATCTCCTCCATCCATTCTGGGAGACAGAACAGTTATTACTAGATGTTGGAAAGAGGCACCTAATGTAAAGATCTTCAAAAACTCTTCAGTCATTTTGAAGCATTGCTGCTTACCACAAGCATAATCATGATTATAATGGAAGCTTCCTGGCATATTCAATTATGTATCATACTGCAAATCTGTAATCCTCTTGCAGGGTATTTTCAGTAATGGCCTGGGGCACCATTGGAGGCTGTGTTGTATGACCTTCCCACATTTTGTTGATTGCCCTGTGGTTCTTAAAGAGATAGTTTTTATTTAGGTTTCAAAGAACATAACCCCAAAATGTTGTATTTCGAAAAATAAGTTTTACACATTTTATACAGTCAATTAAGCTTCAGAATTGGGATGATTTTAATGTCAGGCTGATGATGATAGCTGTTCTCTTGGTAGCAGTGTTGTATACTAGATTATGTTTTTATAAATTCAAATTAATCTTCTAGGTATTCTTTTTTTTCTCTTTCTTGTGAGAACTCCAAAACTAAGTAGTCCAGATGTGAAAGCACCTTGTATTTTTTTGTTGTTGTTGTTGATGTGGTTTTGTTTTGCTAGCTAATAGTCAAATACTAATAATGGGGAAGTCCAGGATAGAGAATTTTTTTCTTTTTCCCTTTTGAATGAATGGTCCAAGTTAAGGACTTCAGAGCTATATCCCAATTCAGTTTGGTTTCTACCTTTTGGCTCATCACAAATCTTGCAAACCATGATTTTACAGAATCAAAACATTTTCTTGAAAAGTCAAATTCCCAAATATTATTTAATAGATGGAAATTTTTGGCAATATTTAACATTCCTTTCCTAGATGGCTATGAAATTGAATAATAAAAGTTTGCTTTTAGGTCAACTAAATGGTGGAATAGACCTAAAATCATAGACTATTAGAGATGGAAAAGACTTTAGGAATCTTGTGTTCCAATCTTTTCAGTTTGAGAGAATTTTAAAAAAGAATTTGAATTTTTCAGTAGATTCTGTAAGTAATGTATTGGTTTAACCAAACATACATCTTAGTTGGATTCCTAGGTAGTGCAGGGGATAGAGTGCTGGGCCTACAGTCAGGAAAACGAGTTCAAATTTGACCTCAGAAACTTTATTGACTCTGTGATTCTGAGCAAATCATTTAATACTGTTTGTCTCAGTGTCCTCATCTGTAAAAAATGAGCTAAAGAAGAACATGACAAACCACTCCAGGGTCTTTGTCAAGAAAACCCCAAAAGTGGGGCAGTTAGGTGCAGTGGATAGAGCACTGGCCCTGGAGTCAGGAGTACCTGGGTTCAAATTCTGTCTCAGACACTTAATAATTACCTAGCTGTTTGACCTTAGACAAACCACTTAACCTCATTGCCTTGCAAAAAAAAAAAAACCAAAAAAACCCTAAAAAATAAAAAATAAGAAACCCCCAAAAAAAGTCACAGAGAATTAGACCCAGCTAAAAATGACTAAATAACAATTCCATTGTAGAACAACAAGTTACTTAACCTTTTTGACTTAAGTTTACTTATTTTTTAAAATATGGATAATGGTACTTGTACTATCCATGGTACTTGTCCTTTGTTTTAACTTGTCATACTCAGAGCTGTTTGTTGATGATGCTTTGTCCTTTGTTCAGTCTTGAAAATCATGACATCAGGGAGGTGGTGCCATGACATACACATCAATTGGAGTGAAGGGGGCTGAAGGCAAGTAGACAGAACCAGTTTTCTCTTAGATAATAATAGGTGGCATTTGTATAACCTCTAAAGTGCCTTACATATCCAACAACAGTAATACTTAGGGGCACAAGGGTCTGGAGCACTCAGTCCATACCCTTTTATCATTAAGGGAGCCCTCAGCTTCAGATCCTTGTATATGATCCAGTCTGGATTTGATTCCAAGGGAGCCTACCTTCTAATGAGAGAAGTTAGTCCTCCCTTTCCCAAGCTCTGGTTCATTATTTCTTCCACGTCTAGGGAAAACCTAGCTTGGTTTAAATCTCGATTTAAAGTCGAGGTTTTGGTTTTTGTGGAGAGTCTCTATAGAGCAGGAAATAGAAAGATAGTCATATATTATGGATCTTTTTGGGACAGATATTTATTTCCTATACCAAAGGAAACATAAACAAAGAATATTCTTTAAGCACAAATTTGACAGAAAGGAACTTAAACAAAAAAAAAAAAACGACTATACTTTTTCAGATAACTAGATGTATTATATTTCTCCTCAAAAGTGTACTTTTCTTGTCCTATATGTGTTCAGGCAAACCAGGCCAGATCATGGTCACATCTTCTTGCTCTTTGATGGTAAAACATTTTAGTCAACAGAAATTTATTAAGCACTTAACGATATGCCAGGGACCATAGGAGGCACTAGAGAGACAAAATAAGGCAAAAGTACAACCCTTGCCCTTTGAATAAGACAGCCTATAAGCAACTATGTACGTACAAAATATCCCAGTGTAAATTAGGAGCTTTACATTGCAATGTAAGTTCTATTTCCACAGTCTATGGTACAGAAAACTGAGTTTAAAAGCAGGCATTGTAGAACACAGAAAATTAAGCCCATTTTTATATTTTTAAGATGCTATCCTTAAATGTGTTTTTGGAAGACATAAGATGAGACAGTGAATATAGTGCTGGGTCTGGAATCAGGAAGATCTGAACTCACATTTGACCCCAGGAATTTATTAGCTGTGTGATCCTGGGCAAGTCACTTAACACCATTTGCCTCAGTTACCTTTTCTGTAAAATGGGTATTATAATAATTGCACCTGCTGTTATAGGAGTACATTAGGGGGAACTTGAATACCATCAGGCTATGATATTGAGTGCCAAGAAGTCTATACCCACAGAGATTTCATTTAACCATGGGGGAGGCCAGATGGATACTCATCTTTATGGTTCCTTATAGTCCCTGAATAGATTCTAGCAGTAACACACTCTCTTGTATACAAAAAAAGTGTGTGTGTGTGTGTGTGTGTGTGTGTGTACACACACAAACAAATCATAGACCCAAAGGATTTACAGTTGGAAGCAGTCTCAGGAGGTTATATAGTACAATTTCCAATTTTACAGAGTAGAAATTGAGGCCCAGAGCTATAACTTCTCCCAAGTTCATTCCATGTAATGATTAGCCAAACTAAGACTCAAATTCAGTTCCTCTACTCAAATCTAGGGAGATATGTACTATAAGCAGATTAAAAAATTTGAATATTTTTAAAAGCCTCCAAATGCATATAAAAGTAGCATTCGCATAGGAAATTCTTAATATAAAAAACTTGAGTGAATGAAGAGATGAGAAAAGAGCCATTCATTTTATATACTACCACTCCTCCCCACCCCCAATCCTGTCTTCACACCAGCTATATTTCATATCATGGTTATTTGTTTTCCTAAAGCTCTCAATTCCAGCACTAAATATCTTACTACCAGTGTTGCAAATGTACCTGCCTCAAGCTATAATCATAAACAGCCAAAGAAAGAATGAAGCAGGAGAAGCTGAGCATTCCTGTACTAAGACCTCACCTTTTTCTTAGCCTTATTTGTTTAAATCTGGAAATGTGCCTTTCCTCCTTTCATAGATTTAAATCTTAATAGTTTTGATTAGTTGTTTTTAATGAGAATTTAAATTGAGCTGGGGACAAAAAAAAGAATTCTTGGCATACAAGAAAATTCTGCTTCTGCCCCCTCCTGTCTTGGATTTTTATGTTTCCGCTGTTTTGTCAGTACATGTTTTTCTCTAATCCTCCATGAAAGAGCTCCTTGGCTTCACTTTGGGAACAAGTTGGAGAGAAAGACTGAGTGGCTAAAATAATAGTTTTATAGATCTGGAAGGATGTCTTAGACCATTTAGCATCATCTAATAATTATACAATCAATAAACATATAAGTGCTTACTATGTCCTAATTACATGCTAAGCTGGGGATTCAAAAAGATGCAGGAGATAAGTCATTCATATACCCTAGCAAGTTAGTGTAGTCTGATCTAGAACCCAAGTCTCCTAACTCCTAGCCTCATGCTTTTTTTTATTTTGTAGTATTAATTCTCTCTCTCTCTCTTGAACTAGAGAATATTCTGGAACTTAACAGTAAAAACATTCTCTTAGGAAGCAGTTACCAGGGCAGCTAGGTGGCTCAGTGGATAGAGCACCAGCCCTGGAATCAGGAGGACCTGAGTTCAAATTCGGCCTCAGACACTTGATAATTACCTGGCTGTGTGACCTTGGGCAAGTCACTTAATCCCATTGCCTTAAATAAATAAATAAAAATTTAAAAATGAAGACATAACTCTGGAAAGTGGCTATAAGGAATATTGACTTTTTTATGGAGAGAGCCTTCAAGCCCCTGACTGACTCCACCTACCCAATCCTCCATGCCTCCCTTATCACCCTCACCCCACCAAATGGGGAGGATATTATAATATAAAATGTAAGTTATCATCCTGTATAAAACCTCAAGCTTTGTCCCTACTAATAAGAGTCAGAGTTGAAGAGGGAAAATGCAATATAACCTGGGAAGTCAAATCAGCAGCAACATATTAATGTAAAGATTAACTGCACACAGCCAGCTCTCGAGGAAGAACTGCCTCTTTAAATTACACTGACTATTGAAATACCAAGACAATCTGGGAGGCTTTTTTAAGCCATTAGCCCTCCGAGCTGTTAGAGGAAGCTTTGTTATTCAGGATTTCTGGGGACTAGGAGGGTTTGTATATGAATAAAACTGGGTTTTAAATGTCACTTCTATTCAACATGAATTTCCTTTAAATTTATATAAATTAATAGAATTATATATAGCTCTAATTTCTCAATGGTTCTCTGTAACTAAAACTGCAGTTCTATTTTTAAAATGTACTGCTGTCTTTTTAAAATGACAGTCTTTTCCTAATACCCCTTCACCAACAGAACCCTCCCTTGTAACAAAGAAATAGATTTAAGTAAAACAAATCAACATTTTCATGGTATCTGACAGCATATGCTTTATTCCTTGCTTGTAGCCTCTGTTGAGAAGAGAGGAGGGTTTAATAATCAGTCCTCAGGAACTGAAATTGGTCACTCTCATTGATCTAAATTCTGATGTCTTCTAGTGTTGTTTTCCTTACATCTTTGTGGTCACTTTTATAGAATCTGACATGACTGCAGATGTGATTTGCATTTCTTTTTTTTTTTCTATCCTGTATTACTTTTGAGAAATATTTTTAAGTGATCATTTTTTTTTAATCAGAGGCTTATATTCATATCTGATTTTCCCATTTAGGCATAATGGTAGTAGCAGCATTCATTTATATAGCATGTTTAGGTAAGCAAAAATTTTTTATTTACCCAATCCTCAGAACAGATAAGGAACCTGAGGCTAAAAACGGTTAAGTGATTTGACCTGGTATCACGCAACTAAGAAATGTTTGAATCAGGATTTGAACTCAGAGCTTTCTCACTCAAGTCTATCCCCTGTGTAACTTGGCTGTCAAGATATAATGCAGGTTGGAGGTCAACTGGGGACTGCGTGTGAGTATATGTGTGACTGTCTTTGTGCACGCTTGTGCTTGTGTATGGGCTCATTTGCTGCACCCACTGAGACTTGTAAACAAAAGACTCTTGGGGTTCCTCAATGGAAAATGAATTCAAAGATTTCTCTGATGGAGATGTGTCAGAATAAACTTTATTTAAAACCTTCTGCAAGTGTTTAAGTAATAAAATAAGAGAGGTGACCTACAGTATCACAGATAAATTTCTCATGAAAATATAGAGTTAGCAAGATAAGAAAGAAAGGGGGAAAAAAGTTAAGGTCAATCCTTAGTGAAAAAACAATCTTCAGAGAGAAGCCAGGGATTTTTCGAGAGAAGCATGGTAGGTTTATTCTAGGAGGTGCTAGGAAGGGGGGTGAGACTAAGGAATGGCTTTACAAGGATGCAGAGATTTATGAATGTAGAAAGTTTGTATTTAGAAACAAATTCTGTGATCTTTTATGATGTTAAACTTTGTTAATTGTGGAAGGTTGATTGTTCCTGAGAGGTAAACTGACCCCTGTTGTTTGCATCCTGTCTCCTCATTCCTCCTTCACCCAGCTTCTGGTTCCCATTTACTTGACCTTGCCCATTGATGCTAGCGTGATAGGAAGTGTTGTACTTAGAGCTCACATACTTTGGGACAGGAAGGACCAGTACATCGCTTCCTACTGGAGAATACCTGGTCCAGGTGCTAGACCACCCCCCCCAAATGCTACCCCTTGTCCAACCTACTACTGAAGTGTATTTAAGAGGAAGCGCCACCCATTCCTGTTTCTCCTTGACTCTATCTTCCACCCTTACAGGATGTCTGCATCTCTTTCCTTCCTACACCATGTGCTCCCATGCTAGCCCTGGTGGTTTACCATGGCCCGTGCCATGTGGCTGGAGCTCACTCTCAGACTTCACTTAGCCTATCTTCAAAGTGCTTACTCCCTTTCTAACAGTTTTAACTTATTTACTTTGTAATAATTTTTAATAAAATCCTGAGCAGTTTTAAAAACCCAGGGAGCATGCGAATTCCTTTGTCTTTCATTAACCCTCGATTTCTATCCTTATTTGGTTATCCCCAAATCCCATCTGCTATAACATAATGTGGCATGACTTAAGAGAGTGTTCATAGCAAATGTCTGGAGGGGTTAACTTTGGTTCAAGTTTGTAATTTAGGGCCATAATTTAACTGGTGCCCAGATGTTTTAAAGAATTTTTTTGGTGCCTTGACATACCTTCTTTCCATGGATCAGTTTGAAATTCAAGACACTATTCCAGATGACTGTGATCTATATAATTTAAAAAAATACATAGACTGGTAATCTGCACATGATATAGGAGTATATACCATAGAAAGATTAAATGCTTTAAAGATTAATAGTGTTTTACCAATACAGGGCTTGTTGACTGGGGTTAAATTCCTTGCTAATTGAGGGTTTGCCTTGTGATGATGGTGTATTTTGTCATTATCAAAAAAGACCATGACATCAGGGAGGTGATACCATGACAAACCCACGAATTGGATTTGAGTGGGGGGGGGGGTGCTATGCTAAATCACCAGCCTCACCTTCTCCTCTAGAACCATCTGGATCTAGTGACCAGAAAGGAATCAGGATGATTGGAGATGTGATATAGTCAGGGGTAAATGACTTGCCCAGGGTCACAGAGCTAGTAAGTGTCAAGTGTCTGAGGCTGAACTGGAACTCCTCTCCTCTTGACTCCAGAACCAGTGCTCTAATCACTGTCACCCAGCTGCCCCTTGTAAATCACAAGGCCAATACAGAAAGAAAAGGATTATAACAAAACAGAAAAGGAAAGCATTATAATAGTTGTGTGGATTACAAAGTTTGTCTCTAATACAGGAATAAAAAGAAGACAATATTTTTCTGTCTGCCCAGTGTTCCCTGCATCACAAAGATAGATTAATATAATAGGACATTGGAATGGAATCAAAGAATGTGACTGATTCTGCCATAAACTAGACGAGATCATGGAAGAAGCTCTTGACTTCAGTTTCCTTAAAACAGTGAAACTAGATTATAATTCTGTAAAACACAATGGAGTAGGTGGGTTGTGGGAAGAACATTCAAGAGTGTGAAAGTGACTCTGCTGTCCCATCACATGGGCATTACGGGTTTCCTGGACTGCTTTTGGTTATTTGGGGCTTGTGGGTGGTTAAGTTGGATAGTTTGGGACAAATATAATCTATGGGCAGATTCACATTCTGCACATTTTGCCTTTAGATCTGAGCATGTCAAGGGATTTTTTTTCTCACTTTCAGAATACCATTTGGAACCAATGTCTTTTAGAGAAACTTGGGATAATTGGACATTAAAGGGACCTTGAGAAGTCATTCATTTACCTAACCCTTCCTTGAAAGTCAACAGGCCATTCCTGTCTAAGCAGTGAGAGTTAAACCAGATTCACCTCACATCTTAACCACCAGCTCAAGAGAAAGAATCTCGGTTTCCTCTTCTTCTTTGGGGTTTTTTAATGCCTTTTAACAACCCTCCAGTCTGTAAGCATTTATTAATGTGCAAGGCATTTTATACTAAGTATTGTGGGTATGAAAAGAGGCAAAAGATGGTTCTTGCCTTCAAATAGCTATCAGTCTAATAGAGGTGTTCACAGGACTGATCTTGAAAGCTCCTACAGCCCTTGTGGTTTCCTCTCACAAAACCTGCTATTTTTTTTTTTTGATTTGAGGGTTTGGGGACCAGGCTTAAAAAGAAAATTCACCTACCCTTTTTATATATAACAGTAAACCATTATAAAGTTTGCTCTTTTATAAAACGAGGTGGGGGGGGGGGATTAAGCTCCAGCAGATTGGGCAAGCTTCCAGCAAACATGAGGTGCTCAAAGAGAAAAACTGTTAAGTTCCACCCACAGAAAATTTTGATTTATAAAATCGTTAAATCATTCTCAAAATATAATATCTACAAACATATATATGTTTGTGTATATCTATATATCTATCTATATATATATATATCTATAATTTGTGTATGCATACACTTGCAAATATACATTTTTCATGTGTTTTTAGGAATAGTTTTTTTGTTGTGTAAGTATATAGTATGGGTATATTTGTGTATATATGTTTATATATGCATATATCTACACACATAATACTTGCATATATTAATTTCATCTGTAATTTTATATTCCAGAGTGATATATTTAAGTATTAAAAATAAATGTACTTTCTTAAATCTTCTCCTTTTTTCTTTACTCGAATGCAAAATTATCTCTACATTACCTTGGTTAATAAATAAGTACTGTCCAGGACCACTAGGTCTCCTTAAGTTCAGAAATAGGCAGACTCTTCTTGATAAGAGGAATTGAGCCATTCATTAAAGAATAGATTGGCAGGGATTGAGTGTTGCTTTCCGCAGGAACTCCTTGGCATCTCCAAATGTCTATTCCAGGCAGACTGGGTTTTCAGGGTTTTCCTTTCTCTTCCCCAAACTTCCTCCCCCACAATGAGGATGAGCCAAAACTGATATGTTGAATTCTTGGTAATCACAAAACCAGGATTGTGCTTCAAAACAATTTGCCGTAAGCTATTCATTTGATATTCAGTGGCAAGTTACTACTACTACTACTACTACATAATATTTTTTTCCTTTGCAAAACTGTACAACTAGGACTCTTTTGCCATTCTGTAACCAAAACAGAATTTTTATTTTTATTTTTTTATTTTTTGTTTTTTGCAAGGCAGTGGGGTTAAGTGACTTGCCTGAGGTCACAGAGCTAGGTAATTATTAAGTGTCTGAGGCCAAATTTGAACTCAAGGTCTACTGTCCCCAGGGTAGGTGCTCTAACCACTGTACCACCTAGCTGACTCCAAAACAGAATTTTTAAAAGAAAAAAAACTTGGGCCTTGATTTCATAAATGTCTTTGCAAACCTTAAAATATTATGAGTCTTAGATATTATTATTATTATTATTTGTAAATTACCACAATGTTATTTTTCTATATAGAAAATTATGACCCACATTAATAGAGTCCAAAATTAAAGTAACACATACATATGATATGTGCTTGTGTTTTCTAGAATAAGAAGGACTACTTGGACATCATTCACACATACATGGAAGTACATGCAACAGTCTATGGGTCTAGCACTAACCATATGCCCAACTATGTGAAGAATCATGGAATTCTCAGTGGAAGAGATTTACAGTTTCTTCTCAGAGAAACCAAGGTAAGTCAGCATTTTGTTAAGAGTTCATCCAAAGGCCATATTTATAATTATTATTAAAATTGGGGGTCAGGACTCTTTTTTTTTTCCTATGTGTTGTAGAAAGCCTCTAGAATGTTATTTCTAGGCTATGAGAGCTCAAGAGGATTCTGGATGGCAATTATATCTGTTATGATGAAGTCTTTAGTTGTAAAGGAAGAGGTCACTGATGTGTTTCTCCTTCTGCCTCCCAACTTATGATAATTTAACAAATGTTTATTGAATTTACAAATATTATAGGAGTTCAGAAGAGGGAAAAGATTGGTGTGGACTGGAACAATCAAGAATATCTTTCTGAGAGAGCCTTGAACTAGGCTATAAAGAGTATATAAGGGAGAACAATGTGCACCATCATCAATTTTGAGAATTCGAAGGAACCTCGGCTATTATTTAGTTCAAATGTAACACTAAAGGTTTTTGCAGTGGATAGATCACCAGCCCTAGAATTAGAAAGACTGGAGTCAGATTTGACCCTAGATACTACTAGCTATGTGGCCTTGGGCAAGTCACTTAATCCTGATTACCTCATATGCAAGACTTGATCCATATATGATCTCTGGACCCAGATGGCTTGGAGGAGAAAACAAGGCTGGTGACTTAGCACAGCACTCCTTCAGTTCATGTGCTTGTCATGGCCTTACCTCCCTGTTCATCTCCTCTCTTTTTTCAAGAACACAAGACAAAAACCACACACCAAAGGAAGAGCCCCCCCCAATAACTGCTGGTACTTTGCTTCTTAAAGACCTCCAAGGAGGGGGAATACTTCATATTATTAATCATTAAACCTACATTTGTCTCTTGACAGCTTTCAGCTGTTTCTCCTGGTTCTGCTTTCTGCCCTCCTCCTTGATAACCTTTCAGATCTTTGCATTCAGTCATCATGTCCCCCTCATTCATTCATTCTTTTCTCCAGATAAAATTTATCCATTTCCTTCAACCATAACTCATCTTTTATGAATTCAACCCTTTATCATCCTGGTTGCTCTTCTCTGGGCAAAAAAGCTTTTTAATGTTCTTCTGAAATCATAGATCCCAGAATTTGAAATGAAAATGACCTTTTTGAGGGTGAGGTGACAGAGGGAAAGAGAAAAGTAACCATTGAAAAGCATACCATCAAACAATGTAAACCATACCATCATGCATTCTGTGGGGGGATGGGGGGGAGGAATGGGAGAGTGGTGGGGAAATTGCAAAATTCAAAACCTTACAAAAAGTGATAAGTAGGAACTTCTATTGTTTATAATTGGAAAACAAAATATTTGTTTAAAAAAGAAAAAGTATACCATCCATCTAAAGTGGAGACTGTGTTGGGAATTAATAGGATATGTAAGAATCCCTTGACCTTTGTTTACCTCAGTTTTCTCAACTATAACATGAGAATAATGCAGCACCTGCCTCCCAGGGAAGCTGTGAGGATAAGATCAAATAATATTTGTAAAGTGCTCAGCACATGAGTTTTCATCTTCATCATCATCATCATCAAATATAATCTTAATATCAAAAAAATAGGATATGCAAGATGAAGCTGGATTATAAAGGGCCTTGATTGCCAGGCAAATGTATTTGAATTTTATCCACTAGGTAGTGGGGAACTATTGGAAATTTTTGGACAGGGAAGTAAGAGCAGACAGTAATCAGTTACTTTTTTTGGCAAATCTGTGGTATTGTCACTACCAGTTTAAGTGAGAGTCAGTATTGCCCATTCTTCTCATCTCCTTCTTCATAGATAAAATGAGTTTGAGTGACTTCTAGGAAGCTATTGGTTTAGCAGTAACCGACAAGTAGTTTCCTAGATTAGCTTTTGCTCACCTGTTGTGAAATCTTTAGAATACTGAAGAATGACTAAATCAATTGTCATTCATAACTTGGAGGTACAAGGGGATTTGAGAAAAATAAAGGTTCCTTTTGTACCTTTTTCTATATATTTTATTGAGAGAAAATAATATACTTCACAAATATATTCTCAGATCACATTTAGCTGCAAAGAGAATAAATATATCACGGTCAACAAATGAGAGAAAACTGAAGAGATTTTTAAAGCAATATGGCCCAGGGGGGAAAATAAGCAGAGCAATGGTGCTCAAATCTGTCTCTCTTATTCATTGTTTATTATTATTATTTATTATTATTATTATTATTATTATTAGTGAATCATTTATTCTCCCTGGGACTCAGTTTCTTCATCTGTAAACAAGTTGGATTTTACTTATTGCCCTCAGAGGCATCTTTCAGTTTAAGACCTATCTTCCTATGATCCTATGACCCAAAACCAATTGGGCATTGTCATTTATCTTTTTAACAAGATGTTGATATACCTGTCCATATTCTGGGGGATCAAATTAAAGAAAGGGAATGAATTTCCCCTGAATTAATCCTCTTATCACATACATATGGAAAAAATTGAGGCTCGAAGAGAAGTAATTTTCCTAAGTCATATGATGAGTGGTAAAATCAGGTCTTGAACCCAACTATTCTGACTCCTTTCCCTGTATAGTGATATTGTTATTGTTTTCCTACCCATATTTCAATTTTTCTATCTGTGAAAGGGAGATAATTTCCCTCTTTAGTGGGTCATGAATGAGATAAAAGCCGACGAGTTCTTTAGGTCCTCATTAACACTTTGTAGCCCATAGAAATAATTTTTCAGTCTGGCAAATATACAAATAGTCTCCAAACCCCAGAGAAACCCCATAGTATCATTTTTGCCACTTCTAGCAGGTCCCAGAGTTGAGAAGGGTACAGTCTGTCCTGAGCTAAAATCCATTGGATGAACAAAAATTTCCTGCCCTTTTGTGGCAGTGCTATTTTTGCCATTTGCTTTGCTTTACTATTTTTTTCCCCTACATGGCATGTTAGAAAAAGCTCATCCTCTTTTAAAATAACATTTGGCAGTGTAGTTGTTCAGTAGTGTGTCATTACTGTCGTTCACACCTCTATTAACTTCATGAATGTCTTATTCAGCCTCGCACATTTAAAAAAGAATGCTCACCCACCACCTCTGGCATCTATTTTCTATCACTTTATGGGGAATGGGCAAAAATAGAGACCATCCAAAGCCCAGGAGAAGATGACAGAGGTATCAGGACACCCTTGGCACAGGTATGGCCAACAGAGGTGAACCATGAGAAGTTGGTAGCTTTCATTCTAGTAAACCAAATGCCTTTGTTTAATAGAACTGGTGTAGTTATGTCTTGTTTCTTGATCTTCCTAGAGTCTGTTCAAATAGTCTGAGTGGAATTTTGGCTGAATCACTTAGTTGCTGTAAAGGAAATCAGCCAGTGTATAGCTGTGGTGATTTTGTTTTGTACATGATGCCAGCAATAGCTAAAATGAATGAATTTTGAGTTTTGAAATAATGACCCTAAAGACCAGTGGAGCCTTGCATCTACAACCCGAATGGGTTGTCTCCAGGCAATTTAAAAGCAATTTATTCTAATCCATGTTAGAGGTGGGGACCTGGAGGTGCAGGGAAACAAATGCTACAGGAATGAATGGAATTCCCCACTCTTCAGCTCTTCATTATTTCAAAAGGAAGTGAATCTGCTGCTCCTCAAGTGGTTTAGAGCCATATAGAAGTGATGCTTAATCAGCTTCTGATTCATTATTTTTCATGATGAGTTATATTTCTGCATTCCTGAGCTGAGGATAGAAAACTCCCAGTTCAGCAGAAATCTGTACCCTGACTTCCATTAGCCAACAGGAGTGTCATTAGCACTATCAGACTGTCGGAACCAAGTGAGGACAAAAGATCTCTAGTGATACATTAAATCTGAACCAAAAGAATCAGCATGTTGGATGATTCTGAAGGACAGTCTTGATGAAGAATTTTGATCAATTAATTGCTTCTCAGAAATCTACAGTTGAATAATTCCTAACACTAAAGTCCAGTACAATTCAAGTTAGGAAGCCAAGCTTCACTAGGATGACCTTGGAAACCATTTCCTCTGGTTCCTCCTATTTTGTAACACAAACATTTCTTGTTATATATTTATCATATTCTCTTCCTTTCCACTTTCCTGCTCCCCAGACTTGGTTTCACTGTGGTATGATCACCAACACTTCTTAGCAATTTACTAGAGCATCAGTATCCTACACTGGGGGAAAAAATAGAAGGAAAAGGAGACAAATTAGTAAATGCTTATGCTATGTCAGTCACTATACAGAAATCTTGTTTTTGAAATCACAAAAGTTAATCTGTACATACTCATTTTAAGTTATCCAGAAGTTAGGGACTATGATCTACAATTGCTGTCCATCAGGTAAAGGTGTCTTCTTGGGCACTGCCCTCTTCTTTCTGATTGGTACTTCATTGTTTGTTTTCTACATGAAAACAGCTCCCTCTCAGACTAGAACAGGTCAGAAAGATGCAGTTTGAGAATCAATTACACTTCAACTGAATCTCATCTCATGGGTCATCTGTAAGCTTAGAGGCTAAGATCTCAGCAGTTTTTAACAACCCTTTTTGGTCATGGTTTCCTTTGGCAGTCTGGTGAAGCCTGTGGAGCCCTTCTCAGAATGTCTTTAGAAGCATGAATAAAAATGCATAGGCTCCCAAAGGAAACTAATTATATGAAAATGCAGGGTTTTTAATATACATATTTACATACTCATGTAACACATTTATACCCATGTCTTTAACATACATAAACATACATGCAACATGTATGTACGTACATTCATAGAAGGTCGAGAAATCCTGCTCTTTGTATCATTAGCAATGATCCATCATCAACTAGATCCATGAGAGAAGGATGGTCATAATGGCAGGAATCCAAAAGTCATTTAATCAGTATCTATTTTGTGCAAGGCACTCTGATTTTCCCTGAGAGAAAAACAAACATAATTAAGACTTGATCCCTTACATTATGAAACTTATTCTATATTAGTCTATATTTATTCTGTTTCCACTTATCTATTTACTTTTTGTCTTTTCCATTAAAATGGCAGTTCTTTGTGAGTAAAGATTCTTTCATTTATTGAATTTCTATCCCCAGTAGTAGTACAAAGTAGGCTTTTTTGGTTTCTTCATTGAATGATTGATCTAGCAAGGGAGCTATGTCATACTTATAAATATGCAATAAGACACTGCAATTCTGCAGTATATGTCCAATAGCAATGCAGTCATTCTAATGCAGAATAGAATGTGGTGGGGTGATAGGGAGTGATAGGCAAATATTAGACCTATGAAAGAAAAGATCATTTTACACTAAAGATCAAGGAAGCTTTTATAGAAGAAGCAGTGTTTTGAGTTGGGCCTTAGAAGATGAGTCCTAATTCAAAAAGTGGAAATGCAGTTAGGGAGGGAAGTATACTGGGTATAAGAAAAAGCATGAACAAGAAGACAGGCAAACATGTCAGCCAGGAACAGGTTCTTCACTCGCCCAAGATGAGATTCCTTCGGATGAATGCACCCTGATTCAGTAATTGTCTATTTCTAACCAAAAATGTAAAATATGTGAACATTCAGTCTCAAGGACAACTTTATTCAGTTTCTTTTAGCTCCCTATTTTCTTAGATGGTGCCCTTTCCTAATCTAAATAACTATGCTAGCAGACTTCCTTTTAATGAATGATTAGCATTATAATGGTTGAATTATAATGTGAGGCCATGAATATAAGACACTTTAAGAAGGACATCAGCTTTTTCTGGTCTTGAGGATTCCACTTGGTGAGGGGAATTCTCTCGGAACCCTTAATAATCTCAAAAGGCAGATATCCCACTTTTTACCAGTGCTGTTTGAAAAGTTCTCTCACTCAATAGGATATGACTCATTAATGTTTAATAGTACTTCCTAAACACTTGGAAAGAAATATCAGAAAGAAAATGAGTATTTTCTTGTAGTCTCTGAATTTTGTTTTCCATGATTTTAATTTGACCACTTTGCTCTTCTCCTTGTCCCCAATTTTAAAATTAATGAAGCTACCATGTGAGGCTTGCCACTTTGTTTTCATCCTGGAGATTTCAAGTGACTGAAGTTTGGGCTTGGTTTTTCAAAGAAAAACTAGACAGCTTGGCCTATCCACAGTGGACTGATCTCTAGTAAAGGATCTGTGGTTTGGCAGTGACTTTAATAGACTTCAAGCATTAATGATGCAAAATAATGTCTTTTGTCTTCCTAGCATATTTGGGGCCTTCTTGCTCTTCAGTGACTTTACATTCTAAAAGAAGGTTTTTGAGATGAAAATAGTCCAGTTGTCCAAAAGGACTTGGAGCTATTGCCACCCCTCCTTTCAGTCATGGGTACTGAAGGAGATTTTTATCAGGAGGGAGAGTCTCATTACAATCTTGGGGCCTCATTTTCCTCCTTTATAAAATCTAGTCTAGTGGCTAGCATGGGTGATCTCTAAAGTCTCTTGAATATAGCATTCTGTGACTCAGGTCACATGCAACATAGAAAAATGAATTAGTTTTATAAGCATACTTAACATAGTTCTTAGCACTACTCCCAGGACCATGTCTTATTATCTATTTACACAATAGTTTTTATAGATACTTTTTATAGATAAAGGTGAGTAACACCTCACATTTATATGGTGCTTTGCAGTTTGTAGAGTTTTTTCTCACTATCAGACTAGAGTATCAGCATATTAGAACAGGAAACAAAGAACCACCAGGAACATATGACTTTTTTGTAGCATCAAGACTAAGAAATGGACTTTGGATTTGAAGTCAATTCACATAT
The DNA here is from genome assembly GCF_037893015.1 of Macrotis lagotis. Taxonomy (NCBI): domain Eukaryota; kingdom Metazoa; phylum Chordata; class Mammalia; order Peramelemorphia; family Peramelidae; genus Macrotis; species Macrotis lagotis. The sequence continues at coordinate 621,179,521 of NC_133658.1, forward strand.
TCTCTGCAACCCATGTCAGACTATTTTTTTAGTTATATACTTTGCTCCTAGAAATTTGAAGTGTGGGACAATTCATGCTGTAAGGCAAAAAAGAAATCACAAACACATAATGTAAGGGACATTTAAGAAAAATATTCCTTGTTCCGTACTTTTCCCTACCACCTTTGTATGTATAGCAAAGGTTAGATTTAGCATTTTATATAAAGCATTGAAAAATTGTATGTAATGACATGAAAAGAAATATGTACTAAGACTGTCATGTGTGTACTGATTATTCTTTAACAGTAGGGTGAATGTCTAATACCTCACCAATTTGAACTTTCATGACTTGAAAAAACTGATGTCCTTTCTAAAATGCCAAATAATAAAGGCCTCACTCACCTGAAAGTGTCATTCATTACAATGAAACCTTCATAAGATAGTAACTTGAGAGAGAATAGGCCTAATCTAAAAATAGATCAGGGAGTTTTAAAGAAATTCACTAAAACTTTCCTTGAAATCACATACCATATATTCCAAATTTCTAGTTAGAAATGAACAGTTATTGAGTTAGGATACATTCATTGAATAAAGTGCTTATCTGCTTATCCTGGCAACTTGGGCAAGTGGATAAAAGTTCATCCCTCAATGAACGAGTGCCAAATATATTTGCCTTACCTCCACATTCATATTTCCTATATTTAGAATGTCCCTTCTTGCCAGGGCTAGCTCCCGTTCTTGCTTAGTAGTTGTGTACTCAGAAAGATTAAACTAATTATAATACTAGACTCAGCAGGTCTTAATTAGGCAAGTTAATATTTTTCAGACAACTCATACAATATATAATAAAGTAAATATCAACTGTTTGGGGAGTTTTGTAATGGTGTGGTTTTTCCCTTTCGTTTCCCATCTTCTCTTTTCTTCTACAGCACGAATGATTTCATAACTAAATACACAGGTGCTTTAAAAATCATCTTAACTTCCCTTTAAGAGTCCAAACATTGTCAGTGCCATTAAAAAACAAAACTCAAATCATTTCAGAAAAACCTGGAAAGGCTTACATGACCTGATGCTGAAGGAAGAGAGCAGAACCAGGATGACATTGTACACATTAACAGCAATATTGTCTAATGATCAACTATGATAGACTTAGCTTCCCTCAACAATTCAGTGGACAAGGACAATCTAAAAGACTTGTGATGGAAAATGCCATCTGCATCAGAGAAAAAATATGGAGTCTGAATGCAGATCAAAGTATACTATTTTCACTTTTTGAAATAATTTTATGGTGCTTTTTCATGATTTTTTTTAACTGTTCTGATTCATCTTTCACAACATGACTAATAAGGAAATATGTTATATATGATTGTACATGTATAGCCTATAATAGAAAGGAGGATGAGAGGGGAGGAAGGTAAATAAACAATCGAGAACTCAAAATCTTACAAAAAAATGAATATTGAAAACTAACTTTATATATAATTGGAAAATAACAAAATTAAAATAAAAAGAACCCACCCTAATTTAAACTCTCATCAGTTCTGTTTCCCTCATCACTTAGGAAGAGTTACTTGAGGAGTTTTTCTAAAATATTTGTTCTTGTGCAGCCAGGTCCCAGTAATGTGCTATAACACAACGGATGGCATTTCATCAGTTTTCCACTGATTAGGATTTGACTGGAAGATTTAATTTTATAGCATGTAAACCCTTTGTTTGGAAATGCATGTTGATGGAGTTGGGGAGAGCAACCATAGAGATGTTTCTTCATCTGAAATATCCTCATTAGAGTCTAGACTTCTGAAGAGTAGAGATAGCATAAATAAAATATGCTCAATTTTTAGCTGAAAAGTGAAGCTCAATGACCTCTGCACTTCAATGCATGCTTGCATTTTTGTAACTTGACTGCATGCTAGGGATGCTGAGGAAACAGGCAAGTAGGCAGTTAGGGGACTTCATTGGTACATAATCAGATCACAAGCATGGGACAAAAAGCCAAATGCATGTGAAGGCTTATGAATATTCTTTGGGGTTCACAAATTTCACATTCAGTGTTCTGAAATTAATTAACTGTTAGAAGTTTGGCAAATCTTTATGCTACTCTGGGGCTTTGTTTCCCAAAATCATAAAATTCAGGACACAGATTATAGAGGATCTCTAAAGAAAAAGTTCTTTCCAGCTTTTCTGATTTTCTTTGTTAGCAACCTACAGTGACATAGTAAGAAAGATACCAAGACAGAAAATTGGGAGACCTAGGGTTCTAGTCTATATTCTTTCATTAACTAGCTATGTGGCTTTAAATTAACCATAACTTCTCTGAGCCTCTCTTTCTTCATCTATAACATGGGAGTAGGGGTGGACTAAATAATTTTTTTAAGTCCCCCTTCCTACTCTTAAATTCGGTGGTACTCACATGTGTTGTTTGACATCAATAGCCCTGACTTCTCCATTATTAATTTCACAAATAATGGGGCGTATTCAGGAAGCAGGAAAAAGAGAGACCTGCTGGGAGGAACAACTTAACTCTTGTTTTGATGTTTCCAAGTAGTTCATTTCCTGTAACCTTAATTAGCACCATGAGAAAAATTGTTGAAGAGTAGCCTTGTGCTGCTGCTTAAGCTTTGCTTTAAATTGCCATGGTTTTCGTGAGTCAGCGAAAATATGTATTTTGTGGGGACTTCACAACCTGACACTCAGCAAAGAAGATGCTACCAATTCAGATATAATTAAACCTTGGTCTCATTCAAATCCATTAAGCAACAGCCCCAAATACTTTTAATTAATGAGTTCAAATTGGTTGGTTGTTGGAGCTAATTTAAAAAAAAACAATAAAAAATTCTCTTTAATAATCAAGTACTGTATGTCTTATCTGTTTTTCTGCAGAATTCTTATTTGCAATTCATTTCAATGCAGTTTGCAATGAAGGTTTCATGCCCTTATTTACAGAAGTTATGAAGCAGTAAGAAGCCTATATCTCTGATTTAAACCTTTGGGGACACAGTCTGAATCCTCTATCAGTCACAAACCTAAACAACAACAATAAACATAAATTTTTTTTTTCCACGCCAGACAGTGCTAAGGATTAAAAAATGTTGGGGAGGGGTGCAGGACAAGTCATACATCCCTATCTTCAAGGAGGCAATGGAGGGAATACAAGATACAAATAAGTATGATACAAAGTAGAAAGGGAATGGTTCAAAGTAGCAGCTCTCTTAGGTATTCTCAGAGTGGTCTCTAAAATTTTTAAGAAGGAGATATTTTCATATGGAATAGAGATTGGGGCCATGGATCAAGGGCTGTTTTGTGGAGGAAGTGTCTTCTGAACTAGACATTTTGAGAGGTGGATTTGTGAAGATGATGGGGAGGGGAGGTGCTTTCTAATCATTGGAGGATGATCTACATAAAAACATGGAAGATGATTTTATTTTTCACTGGAGAATCAGGGAACAGGAATGTAATGGATTAGAGTGGGGCAGAAAAGTAGAAGATGAGATGAGGAAACAGTTTGTTTCAAAGGTATGGTGCATGAAGGAAGTAAATGTGTTTGTTGGGTGAAGAGGCGGCATTGTATAGAACCTTGAATACCAGATTCTGTATTCAGAGAGTCAAAAGTTTGAAGAAGGGAGTGACATACTGTCATTAATATAATTTTTGTAACTGTTTGACAGATTGGTTGGGAAGGGAAGAGACAAGAAGCTAGAAAACCAGTTAGAGGGTACTACAATTATTCAGGTGGGGTATGACCCAGTAGTAGGCTCATAAATGTTTAATAACCATATCTCCCTCTGCCAAAAAGCCCAACAATAAACGAATGACAAACTTTTAATTTTAAAGTTCATTATTAACATTTTCTCTATCACTTAAGTCTAGACAATCAAAACAATAAATTAAGACTTGATTTGTAGCCTTTACTGATTTCTGCAGTATAAATGCTTACACTAATAATTTAATAGCTGCCTTTCAAGAGCCCATATAAACTGTCTCCAGCCCACCCCTCAATGTGACTTGTAGATAATTGTTATCAGTATGATTAGAAAGGAGAAAATGAATCTAAGCAATAATGGAGGCAAAATTAATGGGTATTGATTAGAGTTTTAGAGGTTAGTTGATGAGTAGAATTTTAGACATTGACTTTAGAGGTAGAAGTACAATAGTCAATGAGACATACAGAATTTGAGGTCAGGGAAAGGATTAGATGTACAGATTTGAAAGTTGTACAAAGGTGATAATTCAATTCATATTTTCAAGGGATACAAAATACTAAGAGAGAAAGGGACTTAAAATAGAGCCTTCCTTGAATTGGAATCCACATGTAAGAAATGGAAGGGGCCAATAGAGAATGTGTAGGAATAATGGGGGAGACAAACAGAAATGAATACAGAATTGAGGAACAATAAAATATCAAGAAAAAAAGACAATCAAATTTGATAGAATGATCCAGGAAGAGTCCTGCAAAAAAAAAAAAAGGCTATTGGATTTAATATGGAAGGGCATTTCTAGCTCTATAATTCTATGATTCTTGTGACTTGACAAGTCAAACTTTCTAGTATCAAAGTCCATCAGGGAAGTAAAAATTCTCCCTGGGATGTAGAAGCAAGTAACTGGCATCCAAAGCTATCAAGAGTAAGAATTTTGGCCAGCTTTAAATTGGTCAAGGAGAGAATCATTCTCCCTTCTCCTTACAATTACCTGGTATCTCCTTGAATTCTTTTATTTTTTTTCAGTTACACTCTTTTCTAATAATATACTCCTACCTCTAATGGAAAACAATATAAGCTACTAAGATATGGCAAATCTGTAGAGGAAGAGTCAGTTGTTAGATCTTAAAGCTATATCTACTAGAACATTTACTAAGCACTAATGATACACAAAGCACTGTACAAGAAGACCCTGGAGATAGAAGGATACCACACTTCCAAAGACACCCATTAAACTCCACAGTAGTAGGGGTAGAAAGTTCTTAAGGAAGAATGAGATAAGTGCTATTGGAAATTTGATGAGATTGAAATCATGTTGTTTAGAGGCAGTCAAGGTAGACTTGTGAAGAATATAGCTCCTGAGTTGAACCTTGAAAGAAGAGAAGGGGGAAATTGGAAGTGAAAGGACATTATTCCAGCCATGGGAAAATGCTATAAGCAAAGAACCAATTGCCACAAAGTTCAGGACAAGGATTGGTGGTAGATTAGTGATGATATTATAGGTTTATGAGCCAGAAGGAATTTTGGAAGGCAATAAGCAGAAACCCCTCATTTTTCAGAGAAAGAAACTAAGACTTAAAGGTTGTAATGTTTCCAAGGTCATATAGTATGTGACTATATTAAATTTGAACTCAGGTCCTCTTGCTCTATATCCTGTTTTTCTTTTCTTCCTTTCTTTCTCTTCATTCCACTCTCCTTTCCTTCCTTCCTTATTTTCTTTTCTTCCTTCCTTTGTTTTTTCCTTCCTTCTTTTTTTGATATATTAATTGAGAAGATATATCAAGGACACTCTACCCTTGTACCATCTTGGTCCCTTGGGATTTCTTTATATCATAACACATTGCCTCCCTATTCCAATTATACCCTGAATCAGGGGAATTTGTGAAGAGTTTAGATCAAATCAAATTGAAAAAGTCAATGACTGTTGGATATAAAGAGGGGTCTTTAATGATCATGAGTTGATACTGTGATTGGTAGGCAGTGAGGAGCCACTAAAGAATTTTGAGTGGAGGAGTGACATGATTGTTACAGATCATAGTTGCTTAAGGAGTATCTAAGAGGGTGACTTTGAAAACAGTTAGACAGGAAGTAGAGACACCAGTTAGGAGGCTATTAATAATCTGGGCAAGAAGGAATGAAGACTCAAAGTAGAGTGATTTCAGTGGAAGTGAAGAGGAAGGACTAATGAGAGATGTAAACTGACATAATTAGTTGGGTTAAGCCTAAGGTCTAACATACTCCACAGATGACCAGTTTCTCAGTCTTGGGACTTGGATTCTGGAAAACTCATGCATTATATATATATATATATATATATATATATATATATATATATATATAGAGAGAGAGAGAGAGAGAGAGAGAGAGAGAGAGAGAGAGAGAGAGAGAGAGAGAGAGAATGTATTAGTATTAGTTTAGTATTAGTTTAGGTGCAAAGGAACAGATAAGTGATAGGAGGCAGATAGCAATCCCCCCCTTGATATATGACTGGATGAAATGTGAAGCTTTCCTCCCTGCTCAGAGACTATTAAGTATGTACTTTTCTTATATTATCCATATCCCCAGTGAAGGTCCCCATCTACTTTCTCCTATCTCAGTGATTTCAAGGTCTTTGGTAAAGGAGTAGTATCTCCCCTTAATGACAATGTTAAGTACCCCCTTCCTTCAGAGGAAAAAAAATAAGTATGTTACATTTATGGCTGTAGACTGGCCATCATTTCTGAAAACTTTTACAGAACTTGAAATTTTGCGTCTTTACTCAATAAAATTCTAGGCTGTTTCATTTGAGAAAGGTCAAATCATCTTCATATCCACCTCTTGAATTCGACTGAGGATTGAATGAGTCTAAATCCCTTGGGACTGTGGTGGGTGAGGGGATAGGAAGAGAACAGTTATTGCTTAGAACTTTTTAATTAATTCCTTCTAAATTACTTTCCCATTAAACCAGATATGGAGGCAGAGGAGAGTAATTCAGCATCTTTATCTCTTAAGAGCCAGGAAAGTAAAAGGTTAGGTTCTTGGCATTCTCAATAGTTATTGCAAAAGTAAATGATCCCAGTGGAATGTGATCTGGCTAAAGTTGCTTTGTCTATGGGGACAACACAATGGGTTTGCTGATACCATACTTAATATTTATTATTTGAACACACTCCACACTATACTTAACACACTACCAAACTCTCCAGAGGGTGAGCCCTCACCATCTGAGAACTTAAATTCCTAAGGAGACATGTTAAAAAGTAAAACTGGCTTATGCCAATTAAATCTCAATTCATTTTCGGACAAGAAAAAACAGTGCCAAGTTGAAGCATTATGTGACCCTTATTGGCTCTCTATCTTAGGTCCGTGGAGATCTGCAGTCTGTCGTTCTGCTGCCATCTGCTGTTCTGCAGTAGAAAAAGTCCAAAATTTTGCTTCAGCTGTGGGTACTGGCAGCTTTACTGATTTTGCAAGAATAATGCCTTTCCTTTCCTACCAACCCTCCTTAAAAATAGATTTCTGATGGTGTCCAGTGATGTAACCATTCTCAAAACCCATGTCTTCCAGTCTGCCATCATGTGTTAGAATACTGTCATTTGAAATGTAATCAAGCTACCGAGTGACCTTCTGTGGCATCCCCCAACCCCCAGCATCACTGAAAGGCTCTGTTGTTCCATCCATTCAATGAAGAAACCTCCTGCTTAATTTGCCAAGAGTTTTCTTAGTCATGTTCTCTGGCCCATTACAAAAAGATTATTGTTGGACATTAGGACCTCCACCACCCTCTGCCAAGCTCATTCCTTCCCTTTTTTTATGGAAGATTATTGCACACCTTACTTAAGTACATTTCTACAATGCTTTGTAGTTGTGTTTTTGCAATGAGTTCAGATGGAGGAGACACCTTTCCCCTACCTCTCATTTAAGATGTCTATGGATGTCTTTCAGAACTACAACAGTTTATGTTTTCAGAAATACAAGTAGTAATGACTCATTTTAAATGAAAGAAAACCATCTTTAATTGTGTTTTTTGTTGTTACTGTTATTTTACAGTTGTTTGTCGGACTGGGGTTCCCATATGAGGGTCCAGCTCCCCTTGAGGCTATCGCTAATGGATGTGCATTTCTGAATGTCAAATTTAATCCACCCAAAAGCAGCAAAAACACGGACTTTTTCATAGGCAAACCAACCCTGAGAGAGGTAAGCATCTATCAAAGTATTAACTAAAAAGAGTGCAACTCTAGCCTAATACTTCGATATACATTAATTATCTTTTGCTTTCTGATTGTAGCTGACTTCTCTGGTCAGGGAATGAAAACTAAATGAAATTGATTGGAAACATTCCTTTTTTTTATTTTTAATTTATTTGTCCTTCCAACTACATCCAACAGTAGTTTTTACCCATCAATTTTTTTTTGCAAGGTTTTGAGTTTTACATTTTTCTCCTCCCCTCCTTCCCCCCCAACAGAACACAATCTGATAAAAGCTTTATATTTGTAATCATTAAGAAACTTTGCTTGATGTCAAAGTCCTATCTAGATATACCACTTCCTTCTTTCCTTCTATGAACCTTCTTTTTTATGATTATAAATGAGTAAAAAATCAATTCAAAACAAAAACAACCATTGAATTGATTGTATCAGAGTATGTTAAATATTCCACCCCCATAGTCTTCAACATCTCATTGAAAATAGTCCACAAACGGTTATTCTAGTTAATGTTCAGTTTCTTTAGTTCATTTCTTTAGGGTTTTAGGGTTTTTTTAAGAATTTTTTTTACAAGGCAATGGGGTTAAGTGGCTTACCCAAGGCCACACAGCTAGGTAATTATTAAGTGTCTGAGGCCAGAATTGAACTCCTGACTCCAGGGCCAGTGCTCTATTCACTGTGCCACCTAGCAGCCCCTTTAATTCATTTCTTATCCTTCATATTATTCTCATTATGTGTATAATTTTCCTTTTTTCTGCATTAGTTGATACAAATCTTCTGTTTCTCTGTATTTATTACATTCATGTGCTATTATTGTTTAGCCATTCATAAATATCAGCAAGTACCATTTTTTTGTTTCTAGTACTTTGCTAGCACAAACAAAATTGCAAAGTGGTTATCAGTATCCTTAATGGTATGTCACTGTCAAGAAAGATAGCTTTGAAAGTTCTTGGACAAATTAGTCGAAAGTTCTTGTCAAATTAATGTTGAATTTGATTATATACTAAAAAAGAAAACCAATAGATCCTTCATTTAACTCTTGTTTTTTGTTTTTTGTTTTATTTTGGTTTTTGCAAGGCAGTGGGATTAAGTGACATGCCCAAGGTCACACAGCTAGGTAACTATTAAGTGTCTGAGGCCAGATTTGTACTCAGGTACTCCTGACTCCAGGGCCAGTGCTCTATCTACTGGGTCACCTAGCTGCCCCCTGAATTTAACTTTTAAAACCTTTCACAACCTTGCGTCAACCTCTCTTTGCAGTTTTTTTTGGGGGGTATTACTCCTCCCCCCCTCCATACTTTTGTTATCCAGTCAAAATGACCTCTTTCTGCTTCCTGTCTCTTTACTTTTGCATTGCTCTTCACCTTTGCCTAGAATGTCTCTCTTCATCTCAACCTCAAAAAAAGGCTTTTTACTCAATTCAGTGCTTACATTTTTTTCATAGTGGTATTGTATAGAAAGGCAGCTAGATGTTACTGAGGATAGAATATTGGACCTAGAATCTGGAAAACTTCAATTCAAATGCAGCTTCAAATACTTACAAGCTGTATTATCCTGGGCAAATTATTTAATTTTTGTCTACCTCGGTTTCCTCAATGATAAAATAGGAATAGTAATTCCAAACAAAATTATTATGAGGGCCAAATAAGATAAAATTTGTAAATGTGTAAATACAATGACTACCATATAGTAGGTCTTAATAAATTCTTGTTCTCTGATCTTATTCTTTAAAGTAAACTCAGGCTAATAGTCTGGAAATTTTTTATACATCTCTTCTCTTGTAGGGGGTTTCTGAACTCCAAAGAATGATATAGATTTATTTTGGGTTGAGATGAAACACTTTCTTCCACTTATTAAACAAACTCTGAGTTTGTTAGTAGATCTTTGATCATGAAGAACTAGGGATATATGGTAGGACTGGAGGAAAATTATCCAAAGTTTCAGAAAAGGGAAGCTTGCAAATTATCTATTAATAAGCCTAATTTCAATTCTTGGCAGTGTTCTAGAATTTTTTTTTAAAGAGATGGTTAACAAACATTTACAGAAGGAAGCAAAAAAGTGCAAAGAGCCAGAATGGTTTCATCAGCTATGGATTGTGCCAGATGAAGGCCATTCATTTCATTTCTTGATAGGGTTACTTGAAAGGTAGAATAACAAAATGTTATAGGCATAGTTTACCTAGACTTTATCAAAGCATTTGACACAGTCTCCTGTGAACAAAAAGGTATGATATAGATTATGTGATAGGACAGTCAGGTTGATTTGGAAGTGGTTGAATATTTAGACCAAAAAAATGGTCAAGAATGTCTTCCACAAAGCTTTGCATGTATAGCAGACTTAAGACAATTTTGGTGGGAAAGGTAGCTCATACAGAACCAGTATCAAATTATAAATCTAGACTGACTAGAATATTAGACTAATTTTAACATGATGAGATTGAACAAGCATAAAGAGAGAAGAATTAGAATAAGTATTTATTCAGCCCTGCCAAAATGCCAATCACTTGGGATAAGACTTTTTTAAATTTTATATCATTTGCTCCTTGGAGCAACTATGGAAAGGAGGTACTAATTATTATTCCCACTTTATAGTTGAGGAAACTCAGACATAGGTGACTTGCCTAGGGTTATATGACTAGTGAAGTGTCTGATGCCAGAGCTGAACTTGAGTTTTCCTGCAGAAGAGCTGGCATTTTTATACAGTGCTATGGACCAGGTACTATGCTGGGAGATCATTGCTATTATAATTCTCATTTTACAGATGAGGAAACTGAGGCAGGCAAGGATTAAGTGACTTGCCTAGTATCACACAGCTGGCCAGCATTTGAAGACAGATTTGAACTCACATCATCCTATTTGAAGATACAAAATAAAATTGTTAGATTTCATAAATTCATGTGAAGGCAAGTCTTGCTTGCCAGTAGTTCGTATGCAAAATATCTGGGGCTTCAGGTTGATTAAAAGCTAAATAAGAGTCAATAATTTGATATGACAACCAAGAAAACAAATTAAATCTTAGGCTGCTTTGAGAGGTACCATGTCCATGACTGGAGAGTTTATAACCTTGTTGGCCCTGATCAGATCACATCTGGACTGCTGTTTTCAGTCTAGATGCTATATCTTAGGAAAGATTTTGATAAGCTAAGGAACATCAAAAGAAGGACAACTAGAATGGTAAGAGGTTTCAAGTTCATATTATAGTAAAAATGATCCAGAGGAACTGGGACTCCTGTAGAAGAGAAGACACAGTAGGGACCATGACCAACACTATGAAGTGCTGGTATCTAGGGGGTAGGGAGAGAATGTTAGATTTGTTCTGAATGACCCCAAAAGATAGGAAAACCATTTTAACAATAAAGTTTCTTAAGGTCTTTGAAAGTGACTGGAAGTGTGTTTTCTGTAGTTGTTCATAGGATAAAAACAAAATCATTACAGAGAAATGCAACTCTATTGTTACTATACTCTAAAATGACTAGAACTAGATGAATTTAGTCAGGGAAGGCTTCATGAAGAAGTGAATCCTGAGCAGATTTTGGAAAAAGGAGAGGGACACAAAGAAAATGTAGATAATAGACCTAGTACTAATGAAAGCTTAGTGATTGGGACTAGCATCTTATTCTTTGTCCCTTGGCTTGAATAAGTGTGGTGCCAACCTTTGGTAAGGTGGGAAATGGAAAGTGGCAGAGATAAGGGAATGCAATAAGTTCTTTTTTGTTGTTGTTTAGGTTTTTGCAAGGCAAATGGGGGTTAAGTGGTTTGCCCAAGGCCACACAGTTAGGTAATTATTAAGTGTCTGAGGCTGGGTTTGAACTCGGGGACTCCTGACTCCAGGGCCAGTGCTCTATCCACTGCACCACCTAGCTGCCCCCCGATAAGTTCTTTCAACCAATGTTTTTGTATGATTATTTTTTCAAAGCACCATGTAGATAAAACAGGTTCTACTTTGAAGAAGAGGAACCTAATGTAAAAAGAAGTTGGGTAGACAAACATACCTATTTGGAAGTATCTCTATATGTCAGAAAAGGGTTCATCATGAGAAATATTTTTAGTCACTATATATTCCTTAGATCCCTTCCAGTACTTATCACATTGTCAGTACTCACTAACTTAAAAAGCAACATGTTAGTAATTCTCCAAACCAGTCTAAAAACTTGTGGAGTGTTTTCTTAGTGTATTTTTTTCTTTTCTCTACTTTTTACCACTACTCATCATTTTATAACATTTAAACCTTGATTTTTATTGCAACCCTCCCTTCTATGCCTACTTGACTGTCTCAGCTGCTGTTTAATAGATATTGGTTTATATAGGTGATGTTCATTGATGGATGGTATTTAGAAGGCTATTTTATTTTCATCTTTTTGGGGGGAAGTGAGAGACTATTATATCTTCCATTTCACCCTGGAAGTGACACACCATTTCTTGTCTCCAAATAGGAATCATAATTTTTTCTTAGCCTTGAAGTCATCCCTATTTTATTGTTATCTACTTGTGGGTGTTTAAAAGGCTTAAAACCAGTTAGGGAGAGGCATAAGGGGTCAGGACATGGTGGAAAGAGAGAAAGGATAGGATGTGAATGGAGGTTAATTTATTTACTTGTTTGTTTCTAGTACTCAGGGAGTATTCTATTATTTGTACCAGTATAACTCAGTATCATAAAAGACACAAAAGACACAGAAAGGGAACTATCTAGTTCATGATAACAATATAGTTTATTTTGTTTCTGTATCTTTTTTTCTTTTTCAGCTAACTTCACAGCATCCCTATGCTGAAGTTTTCATTGGGCGACCACATGTCTGGACCGTGAACCCAACTGATCATCGTGAAGTAGAGAATGCAGTAAAAGCCATTTTAAATCAAAAGGTTAAAAAAAATTCATTTTCTTCATATGTAGTATGAACCAAAAAATATTGTGGGGATCGATGTGGCAATCATCCTCCGTGCTTGTTCTCTTAACTTAAATTTTACCATTGCACCTTACCACTAAAGATAGAAAAATGGATCTAATCTATGGGACTTGAATTTTCTGTGAAATTCGTTTGGTTTTTGTTCCATTAGAAAGCTCTGAAGGCAATAGATAGGAGAAGATGGGCATGGAACCACAAAGATAAAGAGATAAGAAAAAGTATTAAAAGGAATTTTTTGAAAATGGTTTTTTATATAGTAACTCATTCTTACATTGGTGCTATTCAAATTGTAAATTGTATAACACTATATAAAGTAATTATTAGTAATTGTGCTAAATGAATATACATAAGATAAGGTTGCCCTGTTAGGCCTAATTAGAAGATTGGAATTAAGTGGCAATATTTTTTTTCCCTGTTAGAAACAACATCATGTACACCCTTTGGCCTTCTCCAAAATGTGTTGTCAGTTAAGAGAACCTCTGTCAAGACCATGTACCTGAAGTATTCCACTTAGAGCATTTATTAACCTTCCTTTTCAGACTTCTGTTTTGATGCTTAGAGATAGAATTTGTTAGGAATAGCATCTCTTAGCTAGGGGATAAGTGGATAAAGTGCTGGGTCAGAAGTTAGTATGACTCATCTTCCTGGGTTCAAATCTGCCCTCAGAGTTTAGATCTCTGACCTTGGGTAAGTCATTTAAACCCTGTTGCCTCAATTTCCTCTTCTGTAAAATAAAGTGGGGAAGGATTTGGCAAAACACTCCTGTATCTTTTCCAGGAAAATCCCAAATGGGCTCAGCAAGAGTCACACATGACTGAAACAACTGAACAACAACCATAAAGCAACCCTCAGGTAGAACCACATTAGTAGTTGAGCAACAGGTGCAGTTGCCCTTGTCCGCTACTGCCAGGGAATCTACAGTATGTAGAATTAGAGCCAAGGCAGCATTTGAAGCTCTCTTTCCCCCACTCTATCTCTCATCCTATTTCCCCACTTAAGAATTGCTTCCATTGATTGTAAGAGGCTTTTGGTCTTACAGGGTCCCTATATTAAATATGATTGTCCCTACCCAGGAGCTGATAATGTAGTGAAGTGTTATCAGATCTACCTTGATCCCTCATCGTGGAATGCAGGTAACCAGGGCTCTAGAAGGCAGAGTGTAAGCTTGGGCAGGTCTTCAGATTCTGGAAAGGATTCCAGTGAGTCCCAGAAACAGTCTTTGTTTTCTTCCCAGGGAGCAACCTCTTCCCTTCAGCTCAGTACAGCTCAGTCTCATCCCTGAGTTGGTCAGAGCAGAATAAATTTTTTCAGTTACAGCATCAGCTCTTAGAGACCACATACTAAGATGTAAAAGGATTAAAATGTATTTTGGTAGAGGAATTGCCCACACTGATGCAATCACACCAGATTTTCAGATTGAAACCATTATCAACTAATGAGATAGTGGGCATGACCTGGGCTTAAAACCAGAAGGACTAAGGTTCAGGTATCATCTCTGACATCTCCAAGGCTATGTGACCTTATATAAGATACTTAATCTCTCCAAATTTCTAATCAGAAATAGCCAAGAACATATATTGACCTGCAGTGATGGAGAGGATTTCCTCACTTCGAGTTCTCTCTACAGTGAAATCAGAGGATCAATCCATTATCAACTAATACCATTGGGGAATAGCTGCCACTCAATGAAAAGTGAGACTTTGCTAGTCCAAAGAGCTTCACTTGAGCAAAGAGTAGTGGACGTGGCTGTTGGGGAAAATTCCATGAGATGATCCCTGATAAATTCATGGAAAAAGAGTGTGTTCACCTAACAGAGAGAAGGTGGAGGAGGTGGGTTTTTTTTTTGGGGGGGGGGCAGGTTAAGAGGAACTTTAATGTTTGTCTGTTGTGACTCAGACATGCTTCCAATAACCAGTGCTGACCAGAATCTAGGAAGGTCTGGTTAGTAAAGAATGAATTCCTCTCTTTAGTCCTACAGTTAGTAACTGCATCTGTTTCAGGGAATATGACTATATTTCTTTTTCTCTATAAAGGTGGATCTCTTTTAGAGTATCATCATTGGTATATCTAGAACACTCTTCAAAGGAGTATTATATATATATATTCAATGTTTCAGGAATAAATGACTCTTTTTTTGTTTGTTTTTGTTTGATAGGAAAATTGCCACAGTTAACAACTTTTAATACTTTGTAATGGCCAGAAAACAGTTAGTGCATACTGATCATATTTTTTAGGCTAGGGCTTTGTCTGGGTAGAGAATAGAAGGAATATTTCTCAGATTCAGTGTGTCAAACTAAGCTTTTTGAGTTAATAAACTTCACTACTGTGTTCCTTTTGGGATAGGAGAAAAGGATTCTGCATTTTAGAGCTTGTTTTAGGCCCATAACTAGATTTTTCTGGCCACATTGAAGGTGGTTTTTATCAGTTTGTGTAGTTGTAGAAAAAGATTGCCCACAGCAAAGTGTGCTAAAACCTGTGAATGAGTGAGTGAATGAGTCCTCTATTACAGAGACTTTTTCTTTTTGGTCTTTGTATGAACCTCTTGGTAGAGATCTGTTGGATTGTGAAAAGTTTTAATGGCTAACAGTAAAATGTAAATACAATTCTTTAAAAGAAAAAATGTAATAGCTAATATGAAGGACCATCTCTGATATATAGAGGACATTTTAGAAGGTATGTGGAAATAACAGAATATCTTCCAAGTACTTTTTAGCTCTTTAGAGATACACAATCCAGAAATAGGAGTTCTACTATGAAAATCCCTGGTTTGATCCCACAGTGCTAGATATAATTCCCATATTCATACCACATCCTGACAAACAGAACACTTTCCTGTGAATTAAAATTTTAACAAGACATTTCATGGGCAGCATAATATAATAATAATGCAAAACCGTGAAAAGTAAGAAAACTTGAACTTGATATGGTTATATTGTAGCATTTTTATTAGTAGAATTAACATCCCAAGTTGGCCCAAATATTTGCCCTACAAACTGACCATTAGGATATAATGTAAAAGCTACCAGATCTTAGATGGAAACATAAGAATCTGTTCTTCTGACCTGAAGGTCGTATTTGTTAAAGCATCTGGAATTGAAACAAAAGGGTTAGATTTCCTAGTGGTCAATTCAAAACTTAGTTTTTATTAACTTTCTGAAATGAACAAGAGGCAGGAATCTTCTTTAGAACATCATGATAGTCATGATCAAAGCAACAATTGATAGACACAATTAAATCTGAGATCACTGCCAATTCATTGGATAAAATAAGGGAATAGGGTCTTCCTACAATGAAATAATCCTTCCTATTTTAACAGATTGAACCTTATATGCCGTATGAGTTCACATGTGAAGGGATGCTCCAAAGGATGAATGCATTTATTGAGAAACAGGTAAGTCTCTTTAGAAACATCTCTTCCTTGTTAGTTTTACTGTTTCATTTAAGTTCAATCACAGGATTTTCAACAAGAGCAAAGAAAACATGCTATTGATCCTCTTGGTGCTCTAATGAGCAGAGAAAATGGATGAATGTTATATGAAGCTGAAAGTGAGTTCTTTTGCTAATTATCCAAACAAGTGATTTTTTTTTCCAAATTGAGAGGATTTATGTCTGTTGAAGATCACTCCTAGGAATAGGGATAAGGATAGGGTCTGGAGTTTTACCTGTCATTTCACTGGGAGAGGGAAATTGTCTACCAATGGAGGTCAGCACCTTCTATATACTCACATTCTTCATCTTAAAACTGTTTTTTTCCTTTGGGTCTGATAGGTGGCGTAGTGGATAGAGCACTGGCCCTGGAGTCAGGAGTACCTGAGTTCAAATCTGGCCTCAAACACTTAATAATTACCTAGCTGTGTGGCCTTGGGCAAGCCACTTAACCTCATCCATTGCCTTGCAAAAAACCTTAAAAAAAACTTTTAATAACTCTTTTTAAAGAACTTTTAAACTTAAATACAAAATAAGAAAAGAAAAAATATTGTCATGTGCACAGCAGAACGTGAGAGAAATCAAAATATAAAGCAATATATAATAAATACTACACATTGTATAAAGAATTTCCATCTTTTCTTTGCTTCCTTGTAGGTTTTCTTTTGTTCTAGAGCTAGGGTTCTTAAACATTTTTGTGGGTCTTGGACCCCTTTGGCAATCTGGTATAGTCTGTGGTCCACTTTTCAGAAACATTTTTAATTGAATAAAATGAAACGTAATAAAATTACAAAGGAAGCCAATTATATTGAAATATAATTTTTGAAACATTTATTTTTAAATGAGTTTAAAAATCTAGATTAACATATTCTATCTTGCCTGTCTTAAAGAGGCTAAATGAAGGTGGGAAACCAGAATGGGGAGATTTAAGGAAAAACTTTTTAGGGGTAGCTAGGTGGCACAGTGGATACAGCACTGGCCTTGGAGTCAGGAGTACCTGAGTTCAAATTCAGCCTCAAGACACTTAATTACCTACCTGTGTGGCCTTGGGCAAGTCACTTAACACCATTTGCCTTATAAAAACCTAAAAAACAAATATTTTTTTAATTGTTTATAAAAGTAGTGGATATACTATTGGTATTGTATTCAGGAGAATTTGAGTTCAAATCTCATCTCAAAAACTTAATCTGTTTCCCTCTGCTTCAGTTTCCTTAAATGTAAAATGGATAGAGTATTAATACTATTCAGAGTTATTGTAAGGATAAAATGAGATAATATTTATAAAGTGTTTTTTAAATATTTAAAGTATATCGTCTGAGGAAAGACTAGACAACATGGGCCCTGGATAGCTGAATAACTTTGTAGGCCAAAAGAGGAAGAGGACAGGAGTCTCATCCAGATTATATAGTCTGAGGAAAGAGTAGACAACATGGGCCCTGGATAGTTGAATAACTTTCTAGGCCAAAAGAGGAAGAGGACAGGATCCAGATTATCTTTCAAGATCACTTAGTGTTCCAGGTGATTCTGTGAAATACTTAAAAGGTGAGAACCCCTCAGTCAGCCAAAACGTGTTCATCAAACAGTTAAAGAAAGATGAGGGCTGGGATAATGCAGGTATGTATCCTGTGGATTCTGCCTAACATGCAGTCAAGTGAACTTGGATTTGTTTTAAAAATTCCAGAATTATGACACTATTGTTTTATCTTTAAACTTGACTGAGAATTTCTTTAAGATAAATAAAAGGAAATGCTCTCTTATATAACAGATAGTAAACTTGAGGAATTCTTACCTGTTGTATGGAGTATTGGGCTGATTTGGGATGATATTTCTAGATATTTCTAGAATGCTTATTTTTCAAATATTAGTAACAGTGCTAAAACCAGAGACAATCTTGGGATATCGTTCAAGTAGTTATTGACTCTTGATTTCTACAGCTTAGGGACTGAAAGGAAACTCTACCCCACCCCCACCCCCAAGCTTCCCAAGTAGCCTTCTGGTAGGGATGTTAATGAATCATAACCCCAAGAGAAGCAGCAGGAGGGAAAGGGAGAAGAGCAAAAATTCTAGTTTACAAATGAGATAATCAGTCCTTGAGTAATCAATAGTAAGCCAGGATACTTTAGAGTTTTAATCAGAAGTTGTCCTATAATTAGAGGGGAAAAAGTCATAATTCCTTAAAACTGTAAAGAGGGATGAAAATGAAGACAGATAGAAACATGCAGACTCATGAACACCCAAGAAAGCTTTGTACCCTGAGGAGGTGACTAGAAGATAAAGGGCTCATGTAACATTGAGCTATAAAATCCCAGTACAGTTTTAATTAAATTGAACTACAGTGTTGGAAGCTGTGTGTTGCATGGCATATATTTTACTGTTAGTTCTGCCTTGCTCCAAGACATATTTTAAGTTTGCCTATCATTGTTCACCCTGATTAGAGTAAATTGTAATTAATAACACTGATCAAATTTGAGGAAGCAGTTAGGTAGGATAGAACAAATGCAACCCAAACCTAACAGACCTAGGTGAAAGACCAATGGGGAAGAAGTTTTATAATTAGAGCCATCGTGTGAAGCCTTTCCTTTTTTCTTTCTTACTTTACTTGATTTAAATTGCATCCTATTTTAAAATCAGCTCGCTTGAAAACCAGGGGAGCTTAGTGCCATAGTGAAAATCCCCCTAATCCAAGATTAAGAAAGAGTTCTTTTACTTTCTAATCCGAATTAGTATACTTCTAATCAATGTTTTAATATTCTCTCTATTGAGAAAAAAAGGACAGACATTTCTTTAAAGTCAAATAGTGTGGCCGGTCTTTGTAACAAAATAATTAATAGAACATTGATGTACATCATTAATTAACAGTGAATTATTTTATTAAATATTCAAACAAAATGTAATTTAATGGAATTTTGGTGGCTTGAAAGCCGTAACATAGTGACCAAGTTACAATCAGCCTAAATAGGAAAAGACTCTCATTGAGAGCCATCTATGAGCAGTGAGCAAATGTAAACATAAAAACAAGCCTGGTAAATGAATCTTGTCCTTTTCTCTTGTCTGATAGATGGAAAAGAAGAGAGAAAGGTTTGGATAATGTTAAAGATTTAACAAATCGTTGGACTTTATCAACTTGTTTCAAATGTAGAAATAATGATGGTGATGATGATGATAATACAACACATCCATATTGCTTTTTTAAAATAATAAATATTATTATTATATTATATATTAATATATATTATTTAAAAATAATCCAAACCCTGACTTGTCATCTCAGTGCATCCTTGATGATAAGGAGATTGAATAACATAGCATAGATGAAACAATACAAACCCATCCCACTACTAGAAAGCAGTTGCGAGGGCTATTATGTATTAACAGTTGTCAACAGTGTCATAGTATAATATGAGTTGTATAAAAATTACTAACTCAGATTTATTTTTTATTTTTATTTTTATTTTTATTTTTTTGCAAGGCAGTGGGACTTGCCCAAGGCCACACAGCTAGGTAAATCAGTCTGAGGCTAGATTTGAACTCAGGTACTCCTGACCCCAGGGCCGGTGCTCTATCCACTAGGCCACCTAGCTGCCCTCAAATTTATCTTGTAACATTTGTTACTGTGAAATTTGTGTTACGTTAGGTTTGACTAACAGCTCATAGAGGTTGTTTGTTCTGAATATTGCTTCTCTTGTCACCTACAATTATGAAATATTTCTTTTTTTAAGAAAGATTTTATTTTGAGTTTTATAATTTTTCCCCCATTCTTGCTTCCCCCCCCCCACAGAAGGCATTCTGTTAGTCTTTACATTGGTTCCAATGTTATACAGTGATCTCAGTTGAATGTGATGACAGAGAAATCATATTCTTAAGTAAGAAAAATAAAGCATGAGATAGTAAAATTACATAATAATAGAACTTTTTTTCTAATTTGAAGGTAATAGTCTTTGGTCTTTGTTCAAAGTCCCTAACTCTTTCTCTGAATACAGATGATATTCTCCATTGCAAATAGCCCAATATTGTCCCTGGTTGTTGCACTGAAGGAATGAGCAAGTCCGTCAAGGTTGATCATCACCCCCATGTTGCTGTTACGGTGTTCTGGTTCTGCTCATCTTGCTCAGCATCAGTTCATGCAAATCTTTCAAGGCTAATTTTGAAATTTTCACTGATTAATAAATACATCACTAAATACAACTCAAAGAAGAGATGAGAACAATTAACTGAAATAGCATTAGACAGGAACTTTGCATCACATGTTCCAATTAACTCTTTAGTTACATTATATAGATCATAAGTATTAGTAGAAAGCTTAGAGATGACCTACTCCAACTTTTCATTTTTTATATAAGGAAGTTAGAGGTCTAGAAAAGTCAGAGGCTGATATGAAAGCAGCTGCTTTAGAGTGGGATCTGGAATATCACTCAGTTATAATGCCTTACCTTTAAAAAAATGGCTATTCTCAAGGTCCTCAAATATTAAAGGAATTGATTCTATATCTTATATTACAAAAGGTAATAGTTCCAATTTACAGTGAAAAAACTAGAGTAGAGAGAGAAGCACACAATCAGAACTAGTTAGAACTAGTTAGAACCCAGATCTGCTAACCCTCAGCCTCATTTCCACTGCCTTGCAGTAGTGTAAAAATTAAACCTTCCCTTCAAATAGTCTTTCTCCAAGGAAGCTTGTATTTCACAAGTGAAGTAGGCTACCATTTATATGGTCTCTGTTTACAAGTAGACTTTCTGATTAGATGAGGGGTCATTCAAAAATCTCTACCCTCATTTTTACTTTTTCCAATCAAACTTGAAGGAATAGATGATGCCATTGGGATGATTAACAAATCCAATATCTTAAAAGGGGGTTTTGAGGGGTAAGGATGGATGGACAGAAACAACAGGATAAAATGAGCCTTAATGGTTCCATTTTACTGAATGACTGATTCTTGATTTAAAGAGTGGTCCTTGATTCATTAACATTAATTTGCTGGAGGGCTGACTATCAATTGAGGAATGGCTGAACAAATTATGGTATAAGACTGTAACAGTCTACTATTATGCCCTGTAAAATGACAAAAGGGTAGTTTCAGAAAAACTTGGGAAGATTAGATATACTGATACAGAATGAAATAAACATAAACAAGAGGATAGCATTGTTAAAAAGCCAATTAACTTAGAAAGAATTAGAAATTTGTATCAACACAATGATCAGCCATAACTATAGAGGACTGATGATGAAACATGCTACCCACCTTATGGGAATTTGTTCTGTTTAATTATGAATATTTATCATAAGGTTTTTATTTTAATTTTTTGCAGGGGAGAGATAAGAATAGAAGGAAGTAAATACCTGTTAATTTTTTAAATTTTCCTTAAAAAACACTAAGAAATTATGTGACTTAAAAATATGCCTACCCATGCAGATGAATGTTAAAAAAAAACTATCATAACATGTAGTAGGAAAAATAAAATAAATTATCAATTGAAAAACAAAACAAAAAAAACTAACCAGGTAGATCATCTTGCATTTTTAGTTTGGGATCATATAATGTTGTTCTGGAATTAGGAAACAATAAAAATGGAAGCAGATATAAGATTCCTGAGAGTGCCACTTACTATAATTGCTCCATAAAGATTAATTACAAAGCCTGTGTTAGCATCTTCTTAGCAAAGAGCACAGTGAAGTATTAATTCTTTTCTTCCTTTCCCTTTCCTAAACATTTGTGTTTTGTGTGTGTGTGTGTGTGTGTGTGTGTGTATCAGAATCTTTCTCCCCACCTTCACTTATTTTCTTATTTTCCTTCCTTCCACACCTGTGGTCTAAGTTGTAGATAAAGGTTCTGAGATCTGTCTGACCTCATCCCCAGAGAGACAGAGAGGTACTGTTCTCCCCTACATTTTCTCTTCATCTGTGATATTGAGAGATAAACTCCATGATTTATCTGCAAAATTGAGCTTTTACACTTATCAGTTTTCACCTAGGATGGCCTTAGAGTTGCCATTCTAATCTCCTTCATGCAGAGTCAGAGGCCAACAAATAGAAAAGAAAGACATAGTCTTGCCTTTGCTACCAACATAATTCTTTAGTGGAATCTGTTTTGGCTAGTAATTTCGTTTTAAGTACTTTCATTGCAATAAATAAATCTGTTGAAGTTACTAAATTATCCATTTTCCAAGGAGTGCAGTGCAGCTAAGTGACACAGTAAATAGAGTACTGGGCCTGAATCAGAAAGATCTGAATCTAAATTTGACCTCAAGACAGCTGTGTGACCCTGGGCAAGTAACTTAACTCTTTTTGCCTCAATTTCCTCATCTGTAAAATGAACTGGAGAAGGAAATGGCAAACCATTCCAGTCTCTTTGCCAAGAAAACCACAAATACAGTCACAAAGAGTGAACTGAACAATATTTAGAGTTGTTTCATTATCTAAATAACCTTTGGTTGAGTAATGTATTCATTTTTGATTGCAGTCTTCTTGAAGGAAGGAATTGTCTCATCTACACTTTTAGTGTTTCCTTTAGTACAAATAGATATTTAATAAATGCTTATTGATTGATTTCTTCCCTCTTTCCCTTAATCAATATTTATTAAACTTTAAGTATGTATAAGTCACTATTTTAGGTATTGATAGAGCTACAAAGGTCAAAAAGATTCAGTCTCTGGCTTGAAGTAGCTTTCATTCCAATAGGAGAGATCACATGAATGCATATAAAATAAAACAGAATACTATTAAATGCAGAAGAGAGGTAGAGAATGATTCCAAGTAGGGAATGATCATTTCTGACTAGATTCTAGGTTCCAGAAAAGGTGACATTTGAGCAGAGTGTTAACTCATTGCTTACTTGTTGTTATAGGATTTCTGTCATGGACAAGTTATGTGGCCACCCCTTAGTGCTCTGCAGGTGAAGCTCTCCGAACCTGGGAAATCATGCAAGCAAGTCTGCCAAGAAAACCAACTCATCTGTGAGCCGTCTTTCTTCCAACACCTCAACAAGGACAAGGATGTGCTGAAGTAAGTGCCAAGCAGAGAAATCAGACTCTGGTTGGGAATGCTGTGCCAGCTGCCTGGTAGTCGAGCCCAACAGTCTGGTTACTTATTTTTTAAATAAATACCTCCTATCATGTCCAAGTTTAGTTTAGAACCATGAGTACCTGCTGATTCCTAGTTCTGTACCTGTTGAGCAAAGGAGGAGAATGGGAGGAAGGAACAGCGAGATTTCCACCTCCACTCCCAAAATAGCTATTTTTTATTTTTATCTGGGCTGAAATCATACACTATTCTTATGACATTTAGTGAGGTTCTGTTTTGTGATTGTTTTTTATTTACCTTGCTAGAGGCTGAGCTCATGATCATTTTTAGTTTGTAATATTTTTGCATCTGTATTGTGGGAACCAAGATAGATGAGGATTCATGAATTCAAAACAGGAGATAGGCTCCTTTCAGATGCGAATAGAGCATGCTAAAGTGATTTAGCTGTCCAAAAGGTTCAGGGACCTCAAACTTTTAAGGAAGGGAAAAAGAGGAGTCCAGAAAATGTCCCTCATCCATCTCTGAACTCCATCATTGCACTTTCTGCTGAACTGATATGTTTCTAGCTATTAGGTAAGGCTTATGTTTCCCCTGGCTCAAGAACATATAGTGACAGTACTCTCTACCCAGTAGGCACTTAATAAATATTTTTACTGAATGAATGAATGTCACACTAGGTAGCTCTAGTGAAATTACTTCTACTTTGGGATTCATTCCTCATGCCCACCCCCAGCAATATCAAAACTCTCTCTTTAAGGTCTAGCTCATAAGGATTGCTTAGTCAGGAATCCTTTTTTACCCTCATTATCATTAAAAAGACTTTCTCTCTGCTAAAAAAAAATCACGTATAAATAATAAAACATTGTGATCACAATTGCAGATCTACAATCTACATTGTCTGTCATAGCATAGCACTTTAGAGGAAATTTAAATATTCAAGTAAAGACTCACCTTATCTGTTTTTCATTCCCTGGTTTAAAACAATTCTATGTCTGTCATTCACCTTGCAAATCTCATGATATTCAAGTGTTAGAACACTTTTTTCTTCCTTTGTTTTTATATAGAAAGAATTTGAAGTATCTTAACCTCTGGGAAAGTTCTATTGAGCAGAGATTTGGGTGATGCTGATTTATTTTTCCTTTCTTTGCATAATGGAGTCAAGGCTAAAAAGCTATATTCTGTTTTTCCAAAAAAAAAAAAAAAACCACCACAATCAGAAGAAATCATTTCAATCTCATACCCCTGTTCTTTGGGCATAAATTAATGAATTATGTATGTTGAGAGTTTGTTTGATATTCCCTGGGGCCTCTGCTGGGGGTTAGGGCACATTAGACAATGATAATGTAATAATGAGGACATCAGGCATCAATTCTGTCATTATAAAGTCCCTGAAATGACCAACCTTTGACTCCTTTTCAGTGTGTCTCTTGAGTCGTTAGATCATACAAAAGGATTTCTTCATCCAAGTACATTTATTGAATACTTGATCATGTGATGCCCTTGCTAAGTATAAGCATTGCACAAAAAGTGATAGAAGTCTGGCACAGTTTCTTCCCTCTCAGAGCCTACAGTCAAAGTATATTGACAAAGGCAGGCTGGCAAACATATTATACACAAACAGCAAACTAAAAACATTCTACAAACGTGTATAAATCATGAGTTTTCTCATTTATTTAGAGTGAGTTAAATTTCCCAAACATTTAAATATCTACTGCATACAAAACACAAGGGAATACAAAGGTAAATGAGAAGATCCTGCACAATGCTAATAGTGACTTTAAATATGTAAATAACTATAATTCTAAATATAATGATATAAGTGTATGAAGAGATGTTTGCAATTATTGAAAGAGAGAAAAACCAAAGGGGAAAAGTACAGCACTTCTTGGAAGAACCAAAGCCCTAAAGCACCAAATTTCAATAATTACATATTGTACAAAGAGGGAATAAACATAAGGAACAGCATAAGCAAAAGTATGAGTTGAGAAACTTGAGATGTGTAAGGAACAATGACTTCCATTTTGACCAGAGTATGTGATATATGATAGAGGAAAGCTTCTTAAGGGCAGGGACATTTTTGCCTTTTTTATTTTTTGTATCCCCAGAGCTTAGCACAAGGCTGGCAAATTGTAAGCACTTATTAAATGTTTACTGGGTGATTATATCAAACTGGAGAGGAAGTTTGAAGTCAGATGGTAGAGAAGCTTAACAGTTTATCTAGTATGTAGAGGAAAATATCAAAATATTTTTAAGCAAAATATCCACCCCTTCCTCTTTCTCTCTCACTAACTCCCTGTCCTATTTTCCTCTCTCTAAGCTTTGTAACTTCATTCTACTCTGTTTCTTCTCAGTCTCAGTCAGGGCACAGCCTGGAAGGACATCTGTCTTTTCAGGGCCACCAAGCCCAAAAGGGGAATCACCTCAAAAGTTCCTCTCTCACCAGTTGCCTATACGTCCTTTTCTGGCTCTTCTTGCCTTTTCATATTTTCCATAAGTGTGTCCACCTGAAGATAGCAACCCCCTTTTTATCCATTGCAATAATTCTCTCAGTAGAGCAAGAGAAAGGGATACAAAGATCCCAATATAACAAGATTTATCTTATTCTCCCAGAGGGTCCATTATTGTTCAAAGTCAGAGACCAGTACCTAACCAGCAGACTCAGTGATAGAAGGATTTGATGGTAGGCAAGCCAGTTGGGCTAAGACTATGTGAATGGGGCCAACAAAACCCCAAGTCTGCTTCTGTGTTTGTTAAAAGACTAAAATGAATGCTAATGTTTGTAATAAAGCTGTTTTAAATTAATTTTCTTTCCAAATGAGCCTTTTTTTGAATAGCTTATTCATGCATTGGTGAATGCTGACAGTGTTGTACCAAGTTATCTAGATTCTTTTGAAAATTTTCTCTGAATATAGGTAATCCTGAATCCATATTCATAGGCATTATTTTGTCTGAACTACTCCTTTCTTTTTTTCTTCTTTGAATTAGTTCCTACAACTTTTGGCACTCCAGGCAAACCTTCCATTATTTTTTAGTTCAGAGATAAGCCATTTTCAAATTCTTAGAGTCTTCTTTTTTCTCAGGCACAGCCTAACCCTGCCATTATGAGCCCATTACACAATATAATATAATAATAAGATCATTAATTTAGAGTTGGAAGGGAACAAAGAGGTCATTTAATCCAACCTCTTCATTTTACAGATGAAGAAACTGAGACCCACATTATACAGACATTAAGTGTCAGAGGTAGGATTTGAAAACATATCCTCAAAGTCCAAACCTATTAGCCTTTTTTTAGTGCAGCCTGCTGCTTCTGAATATATAGTGATCAATGAATTCAGTAATATCAGTTTCTTTCCTATAATGACAAACCTCTCCTATTACTTTCCATTATTATAGGCACCATAACTATTTCATACCAGTTTTTCAACAGTACTTATTATTTCATATATTCTTTGTAAAACACTGGTCCAGGTACTTCAGGGAGCATAGAAGTATTAAGTCAGAGCCTCTTACCATAAGAAACTTATATTTTCTCTGGTGTGGGGAAACACATTTTATTATTTTTCAATGATGCCTTACCCATTCAGATCCTCTTGAAGATACTTAATTCTTTCTCTCAAAGAATAAAATGTGGGAGATGAGATCAACCTGACTAAGTCTTACTACGGGTCAGTAAACAAGTTTTTCTCTTCCAGGGACAAAAAAATTAATAGGATAGAGAGACACAAAGAAATGACAGTGGAATCAAGGCCTGTTTTCCTGGATTAAAGGTTAAGAGAAATAGAAATATCATTTAAGGTGTGAACAGACATTATGTTGATCACCTGTCAATGGGCACATTCAGAGTCTCTGCTTTTAAAGTTTTTTGAGCCTCATTCACTTTGTTATAATGTCAGGGAATGGTTGCTAGCTTAGTCACTGCTAGCCTAACTTTATTTTAGCACTTTGGATTATCTCTCCTTCATGCTTCATTTAAACATGAAAGACTCTTAGATCTAGTCTTGGCTTTAATGACTCAAATGAAGTCCAGTTGGTTCTATTATTAAATGTGTTTCAAAAGTGTGAGTCTAATGTGATTGATGTATTAGGGAACATTTTGACTATAAGATAAATTTTGAATTCTACATTGATTTCTTTTGTAAGGAACAGGAAGTATACTAAACACTGTCACTTTACAATAGCACAAAAGCTGAAATACATTTCCACAAGTAAACTTCAGGGTTTTTTCCCAAGGTACAATACCATATTTGACTTTTTTCATATTGGCTGGTAAAGTAGGAGCTTATAGGCAAAGAAGGACTGGTCCACACCACTCATTCCCTTTTGCTTTGGTCTCAACCTTGTGTGAGGAGTTGTAGGCCAACCAAAAAGGCTGGGGGTCCTGTGGAACATAGTATTTTTGTATTTTTTTTTAGGTTTTTGCAAGGCAAATGGGGTTAAGTGGCTTGCACAAGGCCCCACAGCTAGGTAATTATTTAGTGTCTGAGACCAGATTTGAACCCAGGTACTCCTGACTCCAAGGCCGGTGCTTTATCCACTACGCCACCTAGCCACCCTATTTTTGTATTTCTTAAGCATTTAACATGTATAAAACTGTGCTGTCATTTTTTACTAAATTCCTACCCTTTTTTTGTATATGTCACTGACAAAATTTTTGAGTGTTGTGCCCCTCTATTTATTTTGTAAACTTTATGGTTTATATTGCATAGTACAGTTCTATTTAGGCTCACATATGTCTCATTATAACAGAACTGTCTGTAGTTTGAAGTTGTTATTTGTCTTTCTGGAAGAGGACCATGACATCAGGGAGGTTATGCCATGGTGTGCAAGTGAATTGGATTTAAGTGAAAGAGGTCTGTGAAGAGTCACCTGCCTCACTTTCTCCTTCAGAGTCATCTGGGTCCAGGGACCAGATATAGATCAGTACCACTGGAGATGACGTTGCCCTTTTTAAGATGGCTTTTAACAGGTTTAAATTTTGAAAGAGGTAATATTCAGTGATAAAGACTAGGTAAGAAATGAGATCGAGAAAGAAAACTAATGAGAAAAATCACTAACCCCACTGTCTCATAAATATCCTCATCTATAAAAAATAAAGGGTGTAGATGAATTATTCTGTTGTGCCTCAATAGCTTGCATTCCTATCATTCCATGGAAAAGGACAAAAAGGTCAGTGATTCCATTTGACACCAAGCACATACCAGTTTCCTTATAGAACAGCCCAACCCTAGCCTAGAACAACAGTATTCAAAAATCATTGGAGCACATGACACATGAAACACATTGAGAACATTATCATGTCAAAAAAATTCTATTTAATGATCATTTACTGAACTAAGAATGTTATCCATTCTTCTTTCTATTAAATTATGTGTTCTCCCTCTTCCCCTTCAAAATTACTTTCTTTTGGAAGCCTTCTCTAATTAATCCTCTAATCCCTCTAAACACTTATCTATAATATCATCCAGCTGTCTTATTTTTTCCTATACCAGAGTATCATACATGCACATAATGAATGTATCTTTAAATTTTTGAAAGACAATAAGAGATTAGACTTATTTCATTTGGCCCCAAAGATAGATGTAGATAGGCAGATTTTTATTCAGTAGATAGGCAGATTTTTATTCAGTATGAGAAAAAAAAAATCTCCAACAATCCAGTGCAATCCGAATGTTGAAATAGGCTTCCTCAAAAAGTGGTGGGTGAGAATGTCATAGGTAGATAACTGTATGTCAAGAATGCTATAGAGGGCAATTTTGCTTCAGTTATGGATTGGATTACAGTTCCTTTTTAATATTTGATATTCTTTGATGACATTAATATATGCATTTGGCAATAATATGTGTCCACATAAAAGCCTTGCTACCTGCAGAATATAGCTCTAAGTGCACTGTCCAAGTTCAGAGACTGTTTCAAAAACATTCAAAATTAAACAAAATGCCAAGAGACTTCGAAAGTGGATTTGTAAAAATACAGTTCCAGAGTTCTTCTAACTTGAGTAAAGCAGAATTTAAAAAGTTGTGACCTCATCAGAAAGCATTTAGGAAAACATTTTAAGCTGTGAGATTTTTGCTTTGGTGAATTAAGCTACTGGACTAGTTTTGACTTATTTACTTTGTAAGGAATTTTTTTATTCTATTTAAGTGAATGTAGAGTTAATGGTCATAACAATCAATGGACCTAAATGGTCTTCCAAAATTGTACAGAACATACTTGATTATTTGTGATTAGACCAGTTTTCCATATATATAGCTACCTTGGGCTTCCACAATATGTTTCTGATTTATATGAAAGTATTTGATGAAGGCTTCTTGATGGTCATTAGATTTTTAAGCTATGATTTTCATTTTGGATATGTGTGTTGAGGTGCCTCTCTTGGTAGCAATGTCCAGTAAGTATGTTGGCATTGTAAAACTAGGGCTCAAGAAGGACATGAAGACCTGCCATATCATCATCTGCATAATGATGATAACTGAACCTATGGAATTAATCATCCATGGGATGGTATTTGGGGACCTAGCAATAGGCTAGGGAATGAAGAGAAGAGGACCCAGAGTTGTGTCCGAGATATATCCATGCTCAGGGAGTGAGTCATGAATGGTGACACCCCCCCCCAAGGCAACAGAGAGGAAGAAATCAGACAAGTGGGATGAGAACAAGGAAAAGTAAAAGCTGAAGCTGAAAAATTGTCCAGTAGAATGTAAACTCCTTGAGGGTGGAGACTTTTCATTTGAGTCTCTAGAGCCCTAGCATCTTGAACCTATTGTTTAATCAAGTCAAAAGCTACAGGTCAGGAAGGGTAAGAACTGAGAAAAGATGTTTGAATTTATCGACTAAGAGATCACTAGTCATCTTAGAGAGAGGTTTTAGTTTAATAGCATGTCAGAAGCTCATTGAAAGGGGCTAAGAGGGGCGGCTAGGTGGTGTAGTGGATAAAGCACCGGCCCTGGAGTCAGGAGTACCTGGGTTCAAATCCGGTTTCAGACACTTAATAATTACCTAGCTATGTGGCCTTGGGCAAGCCACTTAACCCTGTTTGCCTTGAAAAAAAAAAAACCTAAAAAAAGGGGGGGCTAAGAAGTGAATTGGAACTGTGGGATTTGAGGCAAGATTTTCATATCCCCCTTATATACATTATCTCATTTGAATTCCTTACTTTCTAACTTACCCCAGTAGCTTTTACCTAATATTCAGGCTAATCTTATTCAATACCAGTCCATAATGATGACAAGATTACTGTGGTAGAAAGAGAAACTCTAAGTAAGAAGAGTTGAATTGTAGTCTTGATTTTTCCACTGTGTTTTGTACTGTCATTCACCCTTTGGGCCTTGATTTTCTTATGTATAAAATCAGGAGCTAGAATAGTCTCTCAGGTCCCTTCTTCCAATGCCAGTATTCTGTGACATGGATAAATCAGGAACATGTGAGAATAAGAGTATTTCTGCCATAGTGGCAGGATGATGTATTTAAGTTATTGTGAAGGAAGTGAGGCTTGAGCAGAATTTGGAAGGAGAGGCAAGTAATTTAATGGAGATAAATAGGAAAGACATGGCAAGGAAGGAAAGGTGCCTGAAATATTTCTTTAGAGCTTGGCAAGAGCTCAGGAGGAGCCAGCAAGAAGAAATCTACTAGGAATGTAAGGACTTGATGAAGAAGGGAATGATGAAGGCATTGGGGGGAAATGTTTGCCAGAGGCCTTTGAAGTCCATGATAAGTTTCTCTTTAATAGTGGAAAGTCATTTGAAGATAGTCCAAAATGGCCTAGTATAACTGTGGAAGAAGACAATCATTTCTGTGCAATATAGGATAGATAGGAGGGAATAGAGAGAGCTTGGAGACTAGAAGGAGTCAAATGTCTAAGTCTAGAATCAGATGTGATCATAGAGACTCAGACTAACTTAATTATGGGAATGAAGAAGAAATGGATAAATCATAGAAATTATTCAAAGAAAGAATCCACAAAGGACTACTTCACTAGACATAGAATTTCCCAATCCTGAAGGACTTCAAAGTCTGAATAGATGCCTACATTTTATCAATGCATTCGTGCTACAGCTATGGATTGAAATAGTTGAACTCTGTTTCCTTCACACTAGTATTCTGTGATCAGAAAAGAAGTAGTATGGCATGGTAAAAATGATGAAGAACTGACCTCTGAGTCAGAAAGGATCAAAATTAAACATTAATTATTAACATGAATATTCCATTGACTCATTATGTTTGTGTTACCCTGAACAAATGATTTAGCCTTTCAGATTCTAGGAAACTAAGACCAGGGGTCCACAAATTAAAAGTCAAATCCAGTTGACCCTCTATTTTTGTATGGCCTACATGCTACAGTAACTTTCTTAGCTTGGGGCTGTACAAAACAGTTGGTGCCACTAGATATGACCCTTAGGGCCATAGTTTGCTGATGCTAGCTCTAAGACTATAAATGTTCAAAGAAGGTACCATCCTGTACTACCAAAGATTTCTTCATTGAGAGAGTTACCTATATCAACATCATATTTCCAATCACTAGTCCCTATCCTTTTGTCAGCAGAACATAAGGTCTGACAGTTGCAACCAAGTCAGAAAGATTTCAATTACAGGTCTTAGATAGATAGATCAATGATAGATCATAGATCCCCTTGTCCTAGGGAGCAGCCTGGCTAAATTGAGAAAGGATCATGTCTAGATCAGCCAAAAGATGATAGATTTTCAGCCTTGGCACCTCAGAGCATCCATTGGAGAAGGGAATTTCCACACTGATGAAATATCAATTTATTGAAGTATGGGAATAACTATTAAATGACAAAGGGCTGAAACTCAGCTGACCAATTTCAACTAAGCACTTTAGGGTTTGCTCTGCTTTAGTGACTATGAGACATACATAAGTAGTGTAAGAAATGTCTTGTGACAAATTGCGTATCCCTGGACAGTAAGGTTTAGTGGGAAAAATATAATGGATTTGAAATCAGAAGACTTGCTACAAACTCTGATTTTGCTACTTACAACCAAGTCATTTAATCAATTAATTCAAATGCAACCATCCCTATTCTCAAATAGTGTCACATACACACAGATCATCTACACATGTACATATATACTAAATAAATATAAATTTAAAAACTAGAAATGTCTGAGATTAAATGCAATGTAGTTAGGGACAGAGGACACTAGCAATTGGGATAAGGAAAGGCTTAATGTTAAAAGTGCTCAAACTTAAAAGAATCTTAAAGGAAGTGAAGAGTGGAGGTGAGGAGTCCTTAGACTTTGGTTACCTGATGTTTAAAATGAAAATGAACAGATAAATTAAGATTTTTCTCAGCACTCACTTTCCATAAGTCTTTGGTCCCTGCCCTCAAGGATTTTCAAATTTAGTAGGGAATACTAATGTGGATGAAACAGCATAAAACTATATGACCAACCATATGTAATTAAATTCCCATGCCATACAGACTATAAGTGGTATGGGAACTCAGAGATTAATGAAGATTCAAGCAATTTTTATTGAATGAATGAATTGAATGAGTGAAGTAGATCTTGAAAATTAGTAAATCTTAGAAAAACCTGGAAAGGCTTGCATGAAATAATGAAGAATGAAATGAGCAGTATCAGGAAAACATTGTATATAATAAGAGCAACATTGTTTTAAAAATGACTGAGTAAATAAGTCATTTTGACTATTATAAGTATCCAAATTAACTGTGAAAGATATAGGAAGAAAGATATTATCTACATCCAGAGAAAGAAAAGATAAAAAGAAATATCTTAAATGGTTTTACACACACATACATATATGTGTCTAATGGTAGTCATCTCTAGAGTAGGGGAGAGAAAATAGAAATTTATATGTTAAATATTATTTATTTAAATGGAATAGCAAGTTATACATAATAGAAAAGAAAAAAAGTAAGATTTGTATAAGCAGAGGGAAGAAATGATAGAGTATTCTTCACAAGGGAAACAATGTGAATGAAGCCATATTCTTGGGACTGTGAAACCAAAATGATCTCTAGCCACTGAACATCACTCTTCCCAGCACTGGTTCCCAGTGGTTGATATGAGTCAGTCTCATCTCATGCTTGTAAATTACTGAGAAGTACAGGCTAAAAGTTCTTGTGATTTGCCTCTTCTTGTACTACAGGGTAGGAAACAAGTGGTATTATCAGATGTTTGAGTACTCTTTTGTTTTTCTAAGAACAGTTAAAGGTAATCTAAATGCCATTGTCTCAAAAAACCCCAGCTCCAGGAATATAGCCTCTGACCCACAGGGATTTCTGATCATGACCTCTGGGGGATGGCCCAGAAAGAGTATATTTTTCAGAGGCTTCAAGGAATAGATTGTATACTGGGGGGAAAGTGCATGAGAGTAAGCATATGAGAATGCTGAAAGGCAGGGATTCTAGGGGAAGTTCAGTGTACCTTGGACCCTAAGTATGGCTCTACTTGACTCCCTGAGTGTCTTAAGTGAAGCAATTTAACCTTTCTGTGTTTTAGTTGCCTCATCAGAATGATGATTTAAGTGCTCTGTTAAATGATAGAGTCCTTAGGAAGATACATGAGATAGTAAGTGCAAGGAGTTCTTAAACAGTTGCTAATATAGATAGGAGAGAGGTTGAATGGTGGTGAGTTATCTAGTCAAACATAAAGTCTTATTCACAAGAATCACTGCAGACATTTAACATTATTGTACATTGTCCCTGTGAACTTCTCCATTATGTCCATAATGGAGATATAAACTGCTTTGTAATCATTTTTATTAATTATCTTATCACTATTTCGGTTGCATGATTATCATCTGCTATCATCATTGTTTTGCGGTGTGATTTTGAAATCCAGCTGCCTTAATCTTAGGAAACAGCATTCCTGATACTGAGATCTCCAACTCAGAACTTTCCTCAATGCTGTGTTCAGATTCTAAACCATGAAACCAGGTGGTAGATGACACCAGGAAATAGTGAGGTCGTTCCAGTACTTCCAACAACTAAATTACTTTGGATGGTGTCCAAGACAAACCCATGTTAATAAAGACTCCCACAGTAAGGCAGGATGTGTCATAGATAATGAAATCCCAATGCAGTAGACTGAATCAAACTTGAGTAAAGTAACTATTTCTTGGGGCACCACCCATTAGATTTAAATTTCACCCATATAGATTTATTATCTGGCCTACAAGTCTAGTACTAAAAGGTTATCTAAGCCTTGAACTGATTCCAGATGGGTGGGTCCCAGGCTTCAGGCTCCACATTGAAGCCACTTCTTTCTAGATATCTTTTCCCTCAGAGAAGGAGTCATTTAATCTTTTTGAATTCACTAATGCTTATATGCCCACTGACTCATCATTTTGGCCAAATTGAGGGCAAAGGCAGTAATATACGATAGTGGGAAAAATACTGGATTCAAGAACACTGAATCTAAGTCTTGGATTCAAATTCTCCTCTGTTATTTATTACCTATGGAATCTTAGACTAGTTATTTAACTTCCCCGAGGCCGTGGTTGTTGTTTGTTGCTGTTGTTGTTGTTGTTGTTGTTGTTGTTAAAATAAAGGGAGAAATCTATATAGCTATCCAATCCCCTGTAACTCTTCAATAAGTCCTTCTCTTGTTGGGCTAGGTTGGAGAGAGATTCAGAGACAAAACTACCAAAAACGAATCACCTTCATACCTTCCATCTCTGGGTAATCTTCAGGGGTGAGAGATGCTTTTAGGCCCTCTCTTTCCATCTTAACCATTCATAAAGAGAGGGAAAAAAAATCCAGGCTCAGAAGCTAATAGGAATCCACTGTGATTTGCATGGTCCATGGAGTCTTAGACATTCTTTTCCCTTTTTTAGGAAATCAGTAAAACACATTCTTCCTCTCCAATTCCCCCATAATGTTTGACCTTTATTCTCCTTGACCTTCTGAGGTTGAAAGTGTTGGAAATTTAAAAGAAGTCACAAACCCTAGTTTGGAACTTTACACAACAGCAACTTAGAGATATCCTCTGGAGAATGTCCCTATCTCTCTTAATTACCACAAGCTAACTGAGCTGGGTTTCTTTAACTTGGTAGAGGATTCTTAGGAGTGAATGTACAGTCCTTAACTATAAGCAATTAGACTTTCCAGTGTGGTGGAGCAGGAGTGAGTTTTGCCAGTGTTGAAGAGATGATAGCCCAACCATGTGGTGGCATATATTTTGGAAATACTTAACATTGGAGCAAAGCATCATAGCGTTGTTTTGAAAGTAACAATGGGAAAGCCCCAAACACTTGCTATACTAAGTAGAAATCAGTGGTTATACTAATTTTTTACCCAATACTTTTCCCATAGAATATTATAGGCATTGGGACAGGATAAGTAAGATACACAAGAATGAATCACAATAATGTAGTCAGGAAAAGGGCCTGGGCTGGTGATTTCACTTATGTAGTGGAATTCTCAGGTGAGAAAACAGCTATTAGAGCAGGTCAGCACATTCTCTATAATTCATCCTCTTCTAGTTGCCTCGAACATTGAGAGGTTAAGTGACTTGTGCCAGATCCAGGATGTGCTGGAGCCAGCTCAAAACAATTAGTTAATTTTCAGTGTGAACATTTACACCTGGGAAATCACCAAATGCTACAAATCAAGACTTGATTTATTGTTTTGCCAATTGTCTAGACTTAATGGAGTGTTAATGATGAAGATTAAACTAAAAAGTTTCTCCTGAATATTTTTGGAGGAAGATCATGTTGTTACATGTTATTTACCAACACACTCCTTGACCGTGGTCATATAGCTGGGATTTCCTGACTTTCAAAACAGCTCTCTACTACCTTGATGTTTCTATATTGTAATACATATATTTATGTGTATGTGTATACTTATAGGGAAGTTAGGTGGTGGATAGAGTGCCAGACCCAGATTCAGGAAGACCTGAGTTCAAATGTGACCTCAGACACTTCCTAAACTGTGTGAGCCTGGGCAAGTCATTTAAACCTATTTGCCTTTATTTCCTTATTCATAAAATGAGAAGGAAATGACACCAGGCATTTGATACTTAATAACTGTGTGACCTTGGACAAGTCATTTAGCCCCATTGCCATGCCAAAAAAAAAAGGAAAGAAAAATATGGGGCAGCTAGTGACTCAGTAGGTAGAGGACCAACACTGGAATTAGGAAGATCTGAGTTCAAATCCAGCCTCAGACATTCACTAGCTATTTGACTTTGGGCAAGTCACAAAGAGTTGAACAAAAACAAAAAAGTACCTGCTATGTGCCAACCTTGCTCAGCCTGGTAGTGTTCAGTTTTGAATGGAGGGATACAAATGCTAGATAAAAAACAGATATTTCTCTCAAGAAGTTTATAGTTTTGTAGGAAGATGAGACCTACATACATCTGAACACACATAGATGGGATCAATGCATAGCCTTAAGTTCATTCATAAGTTATAAAATGAAGCACCACAGGAAGTATAAGGAAGAAATCAAAGCAGGCTTCTTGGAGGGGGTAGCATTTCAGAATTAGGCTGTAGAGGAAAGGCGGGACTTTGAGAGGTTGAAAGGAGGAGGCAGGACATTTGAAGTTTTAGGAATAGTTTGAGCGAAGACTCAGAAGACTGTTAGCGAAGTGAGTGATTCTACATTTGTGGCTAAACTAAAATTATTCTTGCCCCTCTGAATTTCAAATAAGTGAAATTTTACTATAGTTCATATGTTTAATAAAAGAACATGACATGCTTTCTTGCTTCCTAGAATGTCCCACTGTGTTCACTGTTGGTCAGCATAGCCAAAATGTCTTTAATAACAAAGTCTTTCTGATCATATTATTTGATAATGTCCAGCATCAAGCTACCAAATGGCAACTGATAACAATTTCAGAAATGTTGAATTGTGTTTAGAATCAACATTTTAGTTGTTTTATTGACTTTGAGCTTTGACCAACTCTGTAGCCAGGCCCCTCACTAGAGGGTTTAAACGTTCCTTACAGATCATCTGATCCAGCCTCCTCTCTTTAAAAATGGAAAAACCCAAATCCCTAAAAGTTTAAGCCATACAAGTTGTAAGCAACTGACTTCATCCTTGAGCCCTGGCTCTCTGGCTTGAATATTCTGACTTCAGAAATTCAATTCCAGGGATCACTTTTGTTTCTAGGACATTGGTAGGAAATAAACTGCAAACTTGATCTAAATTCCATGTCTCCCAATCTGTTCCTTTATAGGTACGAGGTGGTGTGCCACACTACAGAACTGGCCAACGACATCCTGGTGCCCTCCTATGATGATAAGAAAAAACATTGTGTGTTTCAAGGGGACCTTTTGCTGTTCAGCTGCGCAGGAGCCCACCCCAAGCACAAGAGAATATGCCCTTGCAGGGACTATATCAAGGGCCAAGTAGCTCTCTGTCAAGACTGCCTATAGCAGCAAAAATCCCAGTCTCTTATGGATTCAACTGGGAAGGAACGTAGCTGAGAGCAGGAAGGGATAGGATAGTCCAAAGACTGGACTGACTGCCAGAACTCTTTGGTCTTATAGCTCAGATGTTGGTTTTGCTACGTGTGGAGTTGAAAACAACAAAATGGAGTTCTAAATGGCAACAAGATAGAGTGCAGTGGACTGACTTCCTCATGGTCAGGATTTTTAAAAAAATCTTCAGTGAGCAACTGTGGTGAGATTCTTCCAAAACCATCCAGCTGCTCTTGGGTAAAAATAAATGAAGTTCCAGGCTTCATTTAAAAAAAAAAAAGTAAAGACGATTATGAAGACTCTTGTGTGGGAAAAATTCCTAAATCCATTAACTTATTTATTTGTGGGAGGGATAGGGAGGGTTAGGGAAGGAAGGGAATTAAATAATGCATTTTTTTTCCTTCTACTGTCCATCTTCTACTTTCACTAAATAGCATTCCAGTGTGGTTTGGGATGGTGGAGGAAGGAAAGGAAGTTCCAAGAATTTGATATACAGTTGTAATCAGGGAATTAGATTGAGGTTCCCAAAAAGTGACAAATTGGAGATCAGACCAAAGTCTTTGCTGTTTAAAACCATATGGTACACTCCAAGGCATCAGTTTACCTGGACATCTCTTCAACAAAGGTGAAAATTAGTTCAGGCAACTGAGAAAAGGATTAGTTTTATGATTGGGAATAGCAGTGCTTGGGGAGTACCCCAGGGGCCTTGGGCCCAAACCCATCAGGTGGTACAATTTTATAAGAGAAAAAATATCTCTTTCCCTTCAACTCCAGTAATCTATATAAAACAATACAAGAAATCAATGTTGTATAAATAATATTAATGTTAGCTTGCCAGTTTGCTATACTTTCCCTTCACCTAAAATTTACTGGATAGAATGGGAGGGGGAAAAGGAAAATAAAAAAAGATGAAACTAAAAAACTCACCCTAAGACTTAATGACCTATTTGTCTTTGGCTCTGAGAGAAGCAGTTGATGTGAAAACATGGGCAGATGTAATATGACATTGGGAAAGAATCTTCTCACTCCTTCCTGACAAGAGCACATTCTAGATTTCAGGGTGCATGATATTTTTCCATTGGGTCTAGTATTACAAAGGACTGAATGAGAAGAAAGACAAGAAAGGCTTCTTTAGCAGAATAAATGACTAAATTATTCCACCTGAATCTTCACTTTTTTGAGTTCTCAAGTGACAGCATTTTGTTTTGATTTTATGGGTCAGGCAAATGTCTTTTGTGGAAGCTTATTAAAAAGTCAAGAAAATAGTGAATGAATGGAACAGAGACAACTTTGCCTATATGTACCCAGGAGGGCTTCATTTCCTTGAAGCCTAGACACCCAATATTTCAGTCTCCTTAGCCCTATTATCATACTGTTGACCATTTTGATTAGCTGATCAGTCTCCTAGAAAGTCATCAATATCTCCAGCCCCTGGTTCTCTCCTTATCTGATTTAAATT
Source organism: Macrotis lagotis (assembly GCF_037893015.1). Taxonomy (NCBI): domain Eukaryota; kingdom Metazoa; phylum Chordata; class Mammalia; order Peramelemorphia; family Peramelidae; genus Macrotis; species Macrotis lagotis. The sequence goes on from NC_133658.1 coordinate 621,218,594, forward strand.
ATGGTTTCACAAAGTTATTTAGATTTCCTTTTGGGGTGGCTAGGTGGTGCAATGGATAGAGCACTGGCCCTGGAGTCTGGAGTACCTGAAAATCTGGCCTCAGACATTTAATAATTACCTAGCTGTGTGGTCTTGGGCAAGTCACTTAACCCCATTGCCTTGTTTTAAAAAACCAAACAAAAAAAAAAGATTTCCATTTGGCCAGCTGACAAGTTTTTAGGGAATCTAAAACAAAGTCAGTAAAGTTGCTGTTGAATTTGTGTCTTCTGAAAGGAAACTGAAAGAATTGAAATGTATTCTGTCAAAGGAGAATAGACCTGAGACCCCTCTCATCAGATGTTCCTTATCTCTCATCTCCTATTGGGATAATAAGAATTTTAAGCAAGAAAGTGACTTTTCTTTATGAATAGTTCATTAGGTAGAAACACACAGGACTCCTTGCTTCTCAGATTTGAGAAATTTTCAGGTCATCCTGGAAGCACTTGGTTTCTACAATTGATGCCCACATGTGGTTTATAGAATTGGTAGAGATAAGAGAAGGATCCATTGCTAATGAACCCTTGTGTCTAGAAAGTTTGATTTCTCTGTTTTTTGTTTTGCCCCATTTCTTCTCCTAAATTATACCTAATGTATGACCTCAGCCCTGCATGGGCTGGGAAAGACCCACAGTTAAGAGTCTGAATTGATTTCTTCACTGTCCCTGCTTCTCACCTCCTAACCTCACCAGCCCTGGTCCTTCATGGGCAAGTGATGTTGCAGGGTTAGATACAGAAGAGATCCCCATCATAAACATTTTTATCAAAATAAGTAGTAACTTATTGTGACACGAGACTTAGAATGCTGTTTCTATGAGCCTTGTGATGAGGGCTAGTTCAAGAAGGATATTTTTCATTAAATTCCTTGAAAGTTACAGTATGTAAATATATACAGGAATACTCCTGAACTCTTTCCTTGCAACATTTCAGATATCCATCACCTACATTGAGAAGGGGAAGAATGGCAGCATTTTACTTAACAACAACCTGCTGTCTGCATTGTTTGGAGAGTCAAAAGGAACCCAGCCATTTCCCCATCCCCATGGACAAGCTGACACTGCCATCGTGTGAGCATTGTTCCAGGAGCCGCCAATGCTGCCTTGAGGCCGGTAGAGGGAGCTCCTGACTTCTCGGCTTTAGGTAACAGGAGACAAAGGCTGGCTAGCTTCCCCTATATTGAAGGAGAGATCTATTGGAAACAGAGAGAGAGCTAGCTTTTGGGAACTGACTGGCAAAGACCTTCTCTCTGAAAGGAGAAGCTAGCGATCTTCCTTTGCTGTCTCCTTTCTGGGTTCAGAGATGAAGCTGGCCACAAGGATGAGGTGTCAGCTCCTAATGCCACCAGAGCCTGCCTGTCAGATAACCCATAGAAGCCACTGCTGTTTTGAAAATTCTGAGATTAAATAGTTCCAGTTCCTTTTTTTCCCCCCCTCTTATCCCCAACCACACACTGGATATAGGCCTAAGAAGAGATTTCTTGCCTTATCTTTTGGTTACCCTGCAGAGTGTTATAATAAAGAGGACTAGTCTGAAGATACCCAGGCTGGAGTCCCAGCTCTGACATTAATTGCTTTGTGACTTTGGGAAAGTCACTTAAACTTCTCTGTAAAATTGGCATCATGATACTTGAACTACCTACCTCACAGGGTTGTTGTGAGGACTAGCTTTGTAAACCTTACTGGAGTCATGGCATCACAGTCAATCTGGGGATGGGGTTGGGATATTCTTCCCCAACCCAGACATGAAATTTGGACTGATGCCTCCTTCATCAGCACCAAGGTCCAAAGACAACTGGAATCAGTTGTGTTTCAAGAGCATTCCTATCTGGTCAGTTGGTTGTTGAAAGACATGGATGACAGCTTTCTATTATTTCCTCTCCCCACCCTTCCCTTCTGGGAAAGGCAGGAGTGATGTAGGTCATGTTAAAAGTCAACCCTTTGGGTCATATCGGCCCTTGTCCTTTTGGCCAGGGAGTTTTTAGCTCCCAACCATAACTTTAGTGTCTGTGTCAGTGGCGTCAGACATAGATCCTAAGACTGTGTAGTCATTGACAATGTGTGTGGGGGGTGGGGAGGGAGAGGTGCAAACCTCTAAGCATAACCAATGTTATCCTAAGCTGTAAGCATAGCTCTCCTAGACTTTCTGTTTTTGTACCTTTTTGTTCCAAGTGACTTCTGGGTTTTTTTTTTTATTGTGATCCTAAGGTCTTAGAAAATTTAAGAAAAAAAATTAACATAATTTATTAAAGATGTTAACAGAAAAAAAATCTTACCTTTGAAAGGTAAAGTGGAGAAATAGACACTGTTTTTAAACGCCAATAAAAACCTCATTTATTTCATATATGCAACTTGATTTGCACATTTATGAAGAGGCTTTCTGAATTTTTACTTAGGTTTTTTTGGTTGCTGCTGCTGCCCATAACTTGTTCCTTTCTCAAATGTGGCTTCATACTTAGAACCGTCCAATTCTGTTTCCTAGGCTATATTTATTGTTTGAATCATGTGCCTTTTCATTTTTCTTTGGGATTATATGTTGGGAGCCAGATGCTGTTTAGAGGAGCATAACAGAGCACCAGTTCTGCCATGAGTCTACCTTGTTCTAAATGTAGATGTATGTGGCTTGTGTTCTCTAAAATTCCCTTTCTATCCCCAAAACTGAACAAAACAGGAAAAAACAGCATATGGGGAAAATCATCATTCCTTGCAATTGTCCACTCTGTAGTCTCCCCTGGTTCAAATATTCTCATTGAGTGCCCTGAGTAAGTGGAATACACATCCAATTCTCAGTCGGCAGGGTGCTCTCCCTGCCTTTCAGGAGAATCTAAGAATGACGATTATAAAACGACTATCATGAGTGGATTGGCATTAACAGAAGAAATTCAGATCTACCAGATTGTCTCTAGGATATTAGCTTGTTGACTACATAAGAGGAAAAAGGAAAATGACTTTTTCAGGGTCAGGGGTTTATTTTTTAAATATGTGAAAGACCTAAAGAGAGAGAGTAATTTTTTTTTTTGATTAAATGGAAGTGGAAATTTTCTCAACACTTCAGTGAATCCCAGATTAAGTATAAGGGAGAGTAGCAAAGAGTTATGGGTCTAACTGAAAATGTTTACAATTATGTGCTCTTTAAATAAGACCAGTTAAAATCCTTCTTCTAGGGACAGCTATTTCCAAAGTCCTGACTGGTTTTCCTCAACATTTTGTCCTATCTCACTATTATACTAGGTTGTACAAAAAAAATAAAATAAAATTTGTTTCCCCTGTCAATAAAGGGGCTTGTTTTAATGAAAAATTATCAATTGTTAGAAAATTATTTTGTTAACGACAGGCTCCATTGTATTTCTATACTAAGCCTGGATTATTTTATTTATTAATTAAAATTATATTTAAATTGATTTAGCAGCTTTCTTCAAGCCCCATCCATTCTTATATGATTGTAAATTATCTTCATTGAAAAAGACAGGTAAATGAGAATAGATTCACATGTAATCTAAGAAGATAGCAATTTTCCTGAGCTGAAGTAAACTGTCTGATTCCTATTGGCACCAGAATTTTAATGGCCAAAAGTCCATGCTCTTTCTGTAGTTCATTCCAAAAAGCTATATATGACCAAGTGATTCCTACATTTCAGACCCTTCCTCAACCATAACTATGGTAAAAGTAAATGTGCTCCATATATGTTGATGTGAATGTGTCCAAATGAAAGTATTCATGGCTGACCTAATAGTGGCTATCCATTTAGATTGCGCTAAGTACTTGACCTTGCTAATCTAAATTCTAACTCATGAGTTTTGAATACTTTGTGGCCTAAAACGTGTTAGCTCACTTGAAATATGTAGTATATTGACCCTAAGTGAAACACGAATTTAGGGATGGGTCTCTGGCTCACAGCTGGACACCCATGAGTATCTTCAGAACCATCCATATAGGTTATTTTTTAAGCATAAAAGGGTCCTCTGCCTTGTAGGAATTGTATATCAAATGAAAAGCACCTTTTTAATCAATGTTGACTTAGTTTTCCCCTTTGAATTTCAAATAAATGAGACTTTATTATATTTCAAATACTCAATAGAGAGTATATTTCTCCCTGCTTTTTAGGGTATCCTGCTGCCCCCTGCTGGATGGGGGGGATCTGTATGTATCCAGTGTGAGCAGTTGTGTTATCACCTGTTAACAAGTCATCTCATGGGCTTTGCACCAAACTTAAAGGAAAAAAGTTTTGTTTGTAGTTGCTTGCGTTCTAAGGAGACTGAATTCTGGAGATTGCCCTTAAGACTAGTGTGCGGTTAAAGTTGAATGTTACCTCTCCAAAGTATAATCCCCAAAGAGGTCAAGAACTAGATAAGGCTATTAGCATTCTTTTTAAATAAAATAGTTGTTACTGAAATGCCAGTTGATTTTTTCCCCCTTTCTGGTTTCTAGACCATTCCTTTACTGTTGTTGCTAAATTCCCTTGAAGAAAACACCATTGCTTTTAAAAAGCTATTCTGTTCTATGCCCCACCTCATATGACTGTCATTAAAGTAGAGGAACACCAACTAATCCCTTGATATAAAACCTTGACTGCATCTTCATCTGAATGATTGTATTTCTCCCCTTTTAAGGATTCAAAAAAGGAAGATGGGATAGAATGTATTGTATTGCCACCGACCTCCATCCCAATTACTTGAATTTGTACAACCAAGGGAATGGACTTCTTCTATCCAACCAGATTGGGGGGGGGGGGGTTGTTGTAGACAGATAAACAATCTCTAGGGACCAAAAGGGGAGTCACATTTTTAAGAGGATTTCAGGAAATTAATATCATGTATTGCCAATTTTACCTTTGTAAATGGTGCTTTTAGAGGAATGAGGGAGAGGAGAAAGTTATGAAAGCCAAAAATGTTATGGGCAGAGGCTTGTAATTGAGGCACAATGAAGGGCCCTCAGGCGAAAGGGGGTCTTCCTAGATGGAATTCTGCCATCCATCTCCATGTCCCTCAGAACTAGTAGATAACAGTCATTGGTAGCAAACTACAGGACAGCTGGAATCCATGAACTTTTTAACCAGTCTGCCCAGGTATTAAGAGCAATGGGTTTGTTAAAGATAAATCTGATGCCAAAGGATGTAATGTCCCTTCCACCATAGTTTGAATTCATCACCTTGATATTTTAAGCTTAGTTTAAAAATGCAGACTGGTGTGTTCCACTATACTCTTCAAGCAGCTCACAGCTCACCAAATACTGGTTACAACTATTTCCTATTGTTCAGTTCCTGAGGTTTATTAGTCTGAGATTCTAAAAATAAGGTGTAAATGTCTGAATGTACTTTACTGGCATAGAAAGCAATGCTTGTTTTTCACTGTTGTAGAGAAAACTAGGGAGAACTTTATTTTTCAATAAACTTTTTTCTTGTGTGACTGGTGAGACTCATTTCTTGTTTGGAGGGGAAGTCCAGGACCCACACATAGCATTCTCTTGGAGTTCTGTGTACTTGCTGAAAATACAACCCATTGAAACTAGTTTTTGATGGCATGACCAGGGAAGGCTTCAAGAGGAAGTGGGGACAACCAAAGCTTTAGTGATTTTAAATACTCATTGAGAGTATTCTTTACTTCCCCACACCAACTTCAGACCAAATGTCTCTGTATGTTCTCTCTCCACATATTTCTAAAAGGGAAGAGGATAAACCAGCTCCATTTTATAATTTGAATCCTATGTAATAATACACTGATAAAAAGTCAACTAGTAAAATAGTCCAGGAAAGACCAATTTCAAACACCTATACATGTGTGCATGTATGCATGCACACAGACATACACACACACAAACACACACACTCTTTCACTGAAGCATTTCATTGTCCTAGACACTTTTAAAAACAAACCTAGTATCTAAGAGGAGAACCTGCATAGTAACCTAGTTCTCCTTTGAGGTCAGGCACAGTGACTGAAGGGAATAAAAGACCAAATAGTAGGCATCAAATAAATGTTTCTTCCCTTTCCCTCTAAAATGCAAATAATTATTTCTGTTACCTACCTATCCCGGTTGAGGAACACAGATTTGTAAAGAATAGAGGCTCTCATTTGTATCCCCTTTTAAAATAATGATCAGAGCTAGAAAGAAGTTCTAAAATTATTTTAACTCTGATTTCTTTTGGAAGTAGTGGGAAAAAAACTGGGAAAACCCCAAAAGAGATCCATGGAGGCTAGGATATGCCTATTAGACATCAGATTCATTCTTGGATCAAATATCCTCAGGTAACCTAGACAACTGTTAGCACCATTGAACCTTGATGCAAGAAGTTGAAGTGATGAGACATAGGAAGCCTGTGTGTAGTGCTCCCCATGACCTTAGGGACCCCCCCCAACTAGAAACATTGTGATATCAGACCATTGGATAGATGAATAAACCAATATCTTCATGTTAGGAGTGAAGAAACTGGAAGCCTAGAGACTGTAACATTAGTATTCAAAACCCAAAGTTACATTAGCAGAAAAGAAAGCATTGAACATTAATACTTTCCCACCCCACCTTTACAAGAGATGTGGTGTGTTTGTAGGTCAACTTCACATGCCTCTCTGGTAGAGTGGAAAAAGCATCAAATCTGGAGTCAGAGGGAGCTGAATTCAAGTTTCAGTTGTGTTTCTTTCTACCTCTGTGATTTGGGCCACAAGTTGTTAAATGAAGTAGATTTGACCAGATAATCTCTAAAATTTCTTCCAGTTCTAAATGTGTGATTCTGTGAACATGAAATCTTAAGAGTTGGAAAGATCATTAAAAGTCATCTATCCTAACCTCATGTAATCATGGGGGCCTTGTTGTAGCATAATGATCTGCATCTGGGGGGGGGGGGGGGATTCACATCAAACCAAAATAAGGATAACTCTTTTACTTTCTCCTTCCCAGGGCTGTAGTGAGATGAGGGAACTATAAACCATAAAGCTCAATATAAATTCCACATTTCATTTTTGAATAGCAGTAATTGTAAGGAAGGTCTTTATATATTGAGCCAAAAAAAATATGCCTTCCTGGATAATTCCTCGTTGGTTTTTCTGAAGCCAAGGAAAATGGGCCTAATCTCTTTTCAATATGACAATCTTTTAAGTATTTGCAGATGTCTATCATGTCTCTCCTTTACCTATACCAGAGTAGTTAAATTTTGCAATAAATAGAGGGCTGGGTTTGGAATCAGGAAGACCATCTTTCTGAGTTCAAATCTGGCCTCAGACACAGACTCAAATCTAGCTGGGTGATCCTGGACAAGTTACTTTACCCTGCTTGCCTCAGTTTCCTCCTCTATAAAGTGAGATGTAAAAGAGAATGGCAGGCCACTCCAGGATCTTTGCCAAGAAAAACCTAAATGAGGTCTTGACAGTACAACAACCCACACCATTTCTCCCATATCTTTTTACCTCTAAACCAAATAGCTCAAATTCTTCCAGATCTTCCAAATCCATCTCTTTCCTTTTTTTCCTCAATTCATACTCTTATTTTACCACTATTCCTCTTATGAGGTTATTTCCCCTACAACCAACTCTCCTATTCTAGGTATGAATGGATGAAGGCATAATGCAGGATAACAATACTGTATCTGTGAGTGCAGCCTAAGGTTGTATTTGCTTTTTTTGACTGCTAATCATCATGGTTGAGTGAAACAAATCCTGAATTTGAAATCAGAGGACCTTGGTACAAATACCAGCTCTGCTAATGTTACCTTGGGCTTCTAGGTTCTTTACCTCTAAAGTGAAAAAAGTTGGGTTATTCATCTACCCCATGGTCTAAAGATACATTCCCAGAATAACAAAATTTAAGATTTGGAAGGGATCTCAACAACCATTTAATTAATCCTAAAAGGAACCACCCTTTTCATCCCAATATATCTTTCCCACTCCCTTTTCTCTTTAAGTATTTGACAGAAAACTTACTGCCAAAAGCAATGAGGTGGCACAGTGTATTAAAACCTATAAATGTGATACATAAACCTGTGTGATCAACAGCAAATCATAATCTCTCAGTGCCTCTAAACAATTTTAAAACAAAGTTGCAGAGGTTTTCTTGATCTCCATTGGTAGGTGGAGCTTTTTTTTTAAACACATTAATGAAATCATAGACCAAAAAAAAAAAAAAAAAAAGAAAAGCATTATTCAGGGAAAATACCACCCTCACACTTTGAAATATTATCTCCCCATACCGTATAAAATAGATATTTTTATTGATCATACACCATTACTTTGGAGAAGCAACAGTGTTAGAGGTATAGAATGCCTTGTGTTGTATGAACATTTTCACAGAAGAGTCTAAACTAACAAACTGCACAAACTGAAAACATTCTTTTCTTTAGAGAAGTGTATCATCACTAACGCACCCTTATATACCATTTACCATTTTTAACAGGTCATATATATATATTCATATAGATTATATATATAATTTTTATTTCTTTTACAAATAAAAGACTTCAATTTTTACTTCTCAAAAAATGGATCCATTTTAATAGTTACTTTCAAGTTCTGAAGGTCACTGAAAAGGAATATGTGCTTGGTTGGTCCATGCAAAGCTCATACACGTGTCACTAAGTACTTAAAAATAGAGTAACTTTTTTAAAACTAATTGGTTAAGTTTTTAGATTAGTAAAACAGTATGAAACCAATTAAATACATTGTTAGAAATTAGAGGGCCATACTTGGATATCTCTTAAGGGATATGGCTGGGTAGGAGAACACTATGAATTCCCTTAGCTCCACTGAGTGGAAACAGAGCTCCCAATGTCACATGTAAAACTCTTTCAAAATGGTCCTCGGTTACTAAGTTGAGGTCTCATCCTACCCAAAAGAAGATTTTCACTCTAGAGAACAAAAACGTGTCCACTAGTTGGGGCTGGAAAATCATGATCTTATCTCTCCCTCCTATGCATGGTTCAATGATGCACTTTAACAGGGAAAGGGAGCCTGTGGTACTGAAGGATGAGCAGCGCACAGACTTATCTGTTTGAATGAATCTACCTCCCATTAGACCAAACTTTATAAAAGAAAATCCCCCCCCCCAAAAAAAACTGGATGTTCAATTAAATAATGTTGGCACCATCTGCCTGTACTTTTAAGAGTCCTCATGCTACTGATGTGGGGTAGGGTACAGCTGGCTCTGTCCCCACCAGCTACCTTCATTCAAACATTTCATAATGGCGGGTCTGCCTCACCCGAGGCACCATGTCGATGAGTAATCTGAAAGATAAAATCAAAATAAGGTTACTTCAATACCTGACCATCAGTCTGGCTACTGTCTGAAATAAATCTTTCCTCAGACACATACTAGCTACTAGTGTTGCCCTGGTTAAGTCATATAATCTCTATTTGCCTCAGTTTACTCATCTGTAAAATAAGGACAATATAACACCTACCTCCCAGTATTGTTAGGTAGAATAAATGAGATAATATTTGTAAAGCATTCTGAAAACTTTGAAGTACCATATAAATGTACAACATCATCATCATATAATATCCCTTTGAACCACTGATAAAACACAGTTTAGAATAATTTTGACTTTTTAAAAAAAGATCATTAAATATGGATCTATGTTTAGCATGGTTATACATGTATAGCCTATGTTAGATTGCTTTCTGTCAAGGGGAGGAGGGAGGGAAGGGAGAAAAGGAGAAAAATGTAAAACTCAAAACTGCAAAATAATGATTGTAGAAAACTACAGATGCATGTAGCTAGAAAAGTAAATTTTAAAAAAATTGAGAAAAAAATAAATGAATAAAAAGGCCATTAAAATGGTTATTCAAATTGAAATGACCTTGAACAACAAATCAAAGTTATTGTAAAATGGTATGACTTTTTTCCACATCATTAGTTTCAAGGACTCTATCTTCAGTTAGGTGATTAGTGAGATGACTGTGCTCTTATAGGTTATGAGAGGACTAGGGATCTTACTCACTCACTGTTACGAGTAAACAACTTAAAAATGTGTATTCAGTATCTTATCACAGTGTTCTAAAGCATACTATGGAGACAACTAGGTGGCACAGTGAATTGAGCACTGGCCCTGGAGTCAGGAGTACCTGAGTTCAAATCTGCCCTCAAACACTTAATAATTACCTAGCTGTGTGGCCTTGGGCAAGTCACTTAACCTCACTGCCTTGGAAAAAAAACAAAAAAAAAGTTGCAAATGAAAACCTGAACTCAACTCACTTGACTCCATAGGCAAATATTGTCAGGCCGATCAAGACTCCTATACTCCCATCCAGGTACCAGACAGATGCGTTGTGCTTGAACACTTCTGCACTGAGAAGAATGGAGAATCCCATCACTCCACCTACAAGTGAGTTGAAACCTGAAAATAAGAAGCATAATATTCAAAGATAGATCACCCAAGCTTGGAGGCCATCATCTGAGTCATCATTCAAGAGAAGCTAGATCCTGAGAATATGTTCAATTGTGAACAGCTTCTTTGGACACCTTGCCTCAAAGAGTAAATATCCATAAGGATTGAGTAAATGACCAAATCCTCCCAGGACCTCAGACCCTTAAGGAGTTTTACATGGAGATAAAAGAATCACAGAATGTTAGAAATGGAATAATCCTTAGATAGAATCTAATCCAAACTCTCAAAGAATAAGCCCAAAGAATAAGAAGGGCTTTCCCTAGTTAATGTTAGAATTGAGACTAACATTTAAGTGTCTGAATTCCCAGTCCAGTGCATATTTACAAATAATATCTTAGTGTTTAACTTAATAACCCCATTCATGAGGAAGAGAAGTAGAAATTGAAATGGATTTTTTAAAAAATTATTAAACACCTACTTAGCACAAGGGTCTCAACAGTTCAAGTGACTTTCCAAAATTAAGTTGCAAAGCTGTCAATCACCTTCAGGGGAGAGCATTTTCACACTGGGAGTTCTTCAGAGCAATGAAATTCCAGACTCCCATGATCTGACCCACAGAAAAATATAATACACTATGTGTCAGGGATACAAAGATATCCAAGTTCACAAACTTAGAAGCTCCATGGCCTCCTTGGATAGAAAAATGGAGGCACATCAGAATCTGTGGTAGTCACTGGAGAGAGAACCATGAGGATCTTTTTCACTTGCCCTGAATTGTTGAGGGCCAGCTCTGGGAGTGATTTACACATATCCTTGATGACCTTTTCCATCAGAGATATGTATGTCATCTTGCTCATTATATGGATTTGTTGGTTCTCCAGTGAACCCTGACCTGGGACAATCTGTGGCTCCGGAGGTGGTTGTAAAAGGCTTTTCCTGATAAAGAAGTATGCAGATTTCTTAGAATAAATGTTGTAAATTTACTCAGGAAATTGTGAAACTGGGTCTCCTTTAACCAGTCATTCCTGAGATAAATTTTAGTTATAAAAAGTCTGAGTTTCAAAAAAAAACCAGTAAATTTTGTATCATGACCTTGCGTGTGTACGTTTCTACTCGACCAGACTCTTGTTCAATGTTTGAATGCACACCAGAGCTATTGTGGACAATACTGAATAGGTCTCAAAGTAGCCTTGAAAAGAAATCCTAGAACTATAACTGCTCAGCTACTCAGTAGTTAGTTTGTGCAGAGGAAAAGAAAACATACCCTATTGTTAACCTCTCGTGAGATTTTTTACTCTCAGCATTTTAGGTAAAGAGAGGTTGAACTTGTTCTAGAAGTTGCCTCAGGGAATCTAAGGCACTTATTAAGTTGAATAAATGCACATGTTATTCCACCAATAGCAATGTGTCGAAGCATTAAAAATGTAGGAAGATCTGTGTCCAAGTCCTGCCTCAGACATCCCCTAGTTATTTGACCTCGGACAAGTCACTTACCCTCTCTCAGTCTCAGTTTCATCATTACTAAAATGGTGATAATATTAGCATCAACCTTATAGGGATATTGTGAGGATCAAATAAGCACATGGAAAGTACTTTGTAAAGTTTAATTCACTTTTCAAATGCTAGCAATTATGATGACAGTGATTTTCTACCCTCAAATAAAAAGAAATACAGATTCACAAGTAACAATGTGCAATGGAAAATGGCAAGTGTATGTGTGTGTGTGTGTATGTGTGTGTGTGTGTGTGTGTGTGTGTGTGTGTGTGTGTGTGTATCAGGAATTTTATAGAATTCAAATGAATTAATGAATGAAAGTGTTATATAAATACTGTTGTTGTTTGTTGTTGTTAGCTTATAATTACCAGATTTTTAGCCTGCTGATAGTTTAATTCCCTTAGCCTTGAGAACCAAGCAATATAGGAGTGTATTGATTAATGTTTAACCATCAGGGGAGGAGAGGGAATGAATGACACTTTCAAGCTAAATGTGCATTAACATTTTCTTAAGTCTAGACAATCAACAAAACAATTAATTCAAGTCATTTTGTAGAGGTTACCACAATGCTCACAGTGAAAATTTAAAAACAAAACTGGCTAAAGCTGACTCCAGCCCATTCCTGCATAGAATCTAGATGAGGAAAAAGGCAAAAGAGATTGAGTTTGGTCACTGAATTTTACAGATAAGGAAACTGAAACCCAGAGATGTGAAATAATTTGCCCAAAGTCACCCAGATGATATGAAGTGAATTTGAACTCAAATCATTTAAAGACAATATAGTGTGCTCAAAAAGGAGCTGCACTGGGAATCAGGATATCTTGGCTTTGAGTTCCAGTTCTTTCACTAATGAACAGTGTGACCTCTGACAAGTATCTCTCTGGACCTCAGATTCCCTCTATCAAATGAAAAGGTTAGACTACATGATTTCTAGTTTAAGTCTACTATTATCATCAGTAGAGAGGTTTAACATTCAAGGCAGGATGCGGTTTAAAGGGAGGGATATAGGCACAGTAAGATCTAGGTGATTCCTCCAACCTATCCACTCACACTTTTCAAATGGCACAAAAGTGGCCACATCTCACAGAATAAGCCTTATATATTCCATTCTCAAAGTCAGTCTCAGTATTGAATGGAGTTTGCCAATAACAAATTAAGGTTTAGGCACTAAGACTGGGGCTGGTATATGAGAAAGTTAACAGAACCCTTCAAATGTCATATCTGTTTAAGTCTAAGCACCAAGTAACAAGTGCCTATAGGATATACCACTGATGTTCCCAAATTTGGGCTTTTATTCTTTTGCAGTCCCTTGAATTCTTTAGCAATTTTTAAATAATGCAATCAGGACAATTATCTCACAGAAAAGAGGCTTTGATGTTCCAGGTCTTTGCAAGTTTATTATAAACTTAAGTCATCTGCTCCAAATTTCTCATGTGTTTACCATTAGTGAAAATTTGATAGTGTGAGACTTGGTGCTGTGTCTAATAAAAAGATAATGTCATCCCTGCCCAGGAGTCAACCTGAGACCTTAAAAAAATTCAGCAGAATCATCACCACTACTACCCAGAACAAAAAAGGACTCATTTTAAGTTATCATTGTGTGTACGTCTCTGATCATGGTTCAAATGAATTTTTCCTCAGGTGAGAGAGATTAGACTCTCTATTTCTCCCTTTAGTATGTTACCATCAAGAAGGCAGTTTGATGTAATAGAAAGGACACTGGATTAAGAACCAGAAGAGATCTGGGTTTTAACCTCTATCAGTTCTGTTAAATTGGACAAGTATTTGATCTCTCTGAGTCTCATTTCCCCATTTGTGAAAAGTGTTGTTCTCATTTGTCCTTCATTCTCTAAAAGAACCATGATATCAGGAAATTGATGCTATGACTTGCCAATGAACTAGATTTAAGTGGGTGGGGGAGGTGCAGCACACAGTCACCAGCTTCACTTTCTCCTCTGGATCCATCAGGTCTAGTGGTAAGATATAAAGCAGGACTATTGGGGATAATCTCCAGTCATCCTGCCTCGACAGGTATCCATGTGGGAAAAGTTGTACAAACCTTAATATACTAAATGAGTTATTCATATGGAATAGTTTTCCCATCAAATAGTATTTAAGATTAGCACATTGTCTTTGAAAACAGAGATTCTACCAGTTGGAGATTCATGAAGATATGAGGACTCATATAACCTCTTGGAAATTATCCCATTTGCATATATATATATATATATATATATATATATATATATATATTATGAAGGAATGAGTACTCCTCTGATCTCATCGAGATCAAACATCAGTTACTAAAAGTTCCTTTTGTCTTTCACTGTTCGCTTGTGAATTTTGGGAGAGACAGAAGTTGAAAGGAAGAAAAGAAAAGAAAGAAGAGAAATGTGCCAACATAAACTTTACCCTCACACCTTCAAGTAATTTCTTTTCTTAGCTTCTCAACCTGACTTTTTCCTTGCTCTTTTTATCATGGGTCATAGGAGACTTCTGGTTCCCTTAGGTCAGTGCCCAATGCTTGCATCAAAAGAATGAACTTATTTTGAGACTTTGAACAAATCATATCACATATCTAATTTTCAATATTCCTATATTTAAAAAGAAGGTGTTGGTCTAGATTATTTCTAAAATTCTTTAGCTTTAACATAAATTTTTGAGTTGGGGAAGTGAATACAGCCCCATGTTCTTTCCTAATATGACCACTAGATGTCCATTCAGCTCCATAAAGTCACAGAACTAGTTACTGCATATTGGTAGTCATTCTTTAAAATACATTAAGACCTCTTCCCGACCACCTAAATTCAATGTACTATTTTTTTTCCAAGGGTGCAAAAGTATAGGAGTATACAATGAAAAAATCTGTGCTACAGATATATCTTTTCTCCTTACAGACTGAAATACATTTCTATTATCCATGGATTCATTTAAATATTTCTGTAATAAATTTTAACATATATCATTTCTCCTGATGATTCTATATAATTCCAAATCTCAAATCTCAAAAAAATTATAATTACTGGTTATACCAGGAGCAACAGAAAAAATAGACTGCATTCCATTACAAATGATAACTTGCTTTCAAAAAGTAGCCTAAAAGACTTCACTTAATTGAAAAATAACATGATTCAGTTATGTAGCTATCCTAAAAGATGGTAAATGAACAACTGGATTGACTCATGAAAATATCATTGAGTTAATATTTTATATAGTGTTTCAAGGTTTTCAGTGTGCTTTATTTCAGTGTGATCAAACTCAACTGTAAACAGAGTGTCACAAAAAACCAAACAAAAAAAGAATGAGCAGAAAATCCCTTTACAGTCTTCTTTCCAAAATCTGTACCCTGTGGGCTGCATATGACTTAATTTTGTTATCTATGTTTTATTATTATTTTTATTATTAAATATTTCCCAATAACATTTTAATCTATTTCAACCAACTCAGAAATGTTTCTGACTGCAGTAGGTTTTATACCTTTGTTTTACATAATAATAATTATGACTATGATTAATAACCAGTCCCCTGCTGGGGAATACTAATTAGTAATAATAATAATAATTGCCAGCATGTAAATAGTACTTAATGGTTTGAAAAGATTTTAATATATTAATTCATTTGATCCTCACAACTCTTTATGGTATATGATATTATATATATTATATTATTATTTTGTTATGAGATTATATACACCATTTGGTATATAAGGAAACTGAAGCTAAGAAAGAGATTGGGTGACCATAAACACAAAACTAGTAAAAATCAGAGGCAATATTGACACCCAAGCCTCACCTGTTTCCAAGTTCAGAGATCTTTATAGTATCTCTGCTAAAACATTCAAAAAAACCTGAAACCCTCCAATGAGTTGAGAGGTGGAGGAACTTTATGAATGATATAGAAAGATATAACTAAGAATCACATCAGTTGAGAATGTGAGCACAATATATATCAAAGGAAGGACTGAACCCCCTTTTCCCCTCACCTTCTCCACTCAATGAGATACCTCTAAATATCTAAGCACCTTCTTAATATTTTCCCTAATTAAATCTCCTACTGAAGGAGATGAGATTCTTTTTATTCTACCAATTTTAAAGAGCTACCCCCAAAGTAGCTCTTCATACCTGTCAACATTTTCAAGATTTCCAAGTTATCTATTGCCAGGAATGGTGTCACAAAAACAAACAAACAAAAAAAGAATGAGCAGAAAATCCCTTCATGGTCTTCTTTCCAAAAAACAATATCAACATGCTTGACCCACATCTCATTTCTTAGAGAATCATAAATTGAGAACCAGAAGGATCAGCTCAGAGCTCATCTGGTCCCATAGCCACCCTTTATAGATAAGGAAACTGAGACCCAAAGAGTTTCAGTGATTGACTGATTGATTGCCCAAGGACACCCAAGGAGCAAGTTGCAAAAACCAGGGTTCAAATATAATATTCCTTTTATTCTATTTTGATAGCTCTATAATTTATCAAAGTCAATAAGAAGAAATCATTGTAAGTAGGCCTTCTATAAGTAAGGTAACTACCACTGGGAACTTAACAGGGCTATTAATCCAAGCTTTAATCCATTTGGTTATTTCACTTCAATTTTATGGTAGTTCATCCCATTCATATTTACAGTTATGATAATTGTCTATTTCCCTCCATGCTATTTTCCTCTTATTTGCTTGTCTCTCTCTCTCTCTCTCTCTCTCTCTCTCTCTCTCTCTCTCTCTCTCTCTTACCTTCCACTTCTCCCCCACAAGTATTTTGGCTTCTGATCACTACCTTCCCCTATCTGCCCTCCCTTTTTTAAATTTTATTAATAATTTATTTTGAATTTTACAGTTTTTCCCTCAATCACGCTTCCCCCCACCCCCGCCAAGAGGCAGTCTGTTAGTCTTTACATTGTTTCCATGGTATACATTGATCTAAATTGAATGTGATGAGAGAGAAATCATATCCTTAAGGAAGAAAAATTAAGTATGAGACAGCAAAATTACATAAGATAACTTTTTTTAAATTAAAGGTAATAGTCCTTGTTCAAACCCCACAATTCTTTCTCTGGATACAGATGGTATTCTCCATTGCAGATATCCCAAAATTGTCCCTGATTGTTGCACTGATGGAATTAGCAAGTCTATTAAGGTTGATCATCACCCCCCATGTTGCTGTTAGGATGTTCTTCTGGTTCTGCCCATCTCATTCAGTATCAATTCATACAAATCCTTCTAGGCTTCCCTGAATTCCCATCCCTCCTGGTTTCTAGTAGAATGATAGTGTTCCATAACATACATATACCACAATTTGTTGAGCCATTCCCCAATTGATGGACATTCACTCAATTTCTAAATCTTTGCCACCACAAACAGGGTTACAATATTATTTTTGTACAAGTGATGTGTCCTCCCTTTTTCCAGAGCCCACTCCCCCTTTTATTGTTCCCATATCACTTTACTTCTGTATAGGGTAAGATAGATTTCTGTATCAAATTGAGTATGTATATTATTCCCTCTTCGAGACAATTTTCAGGAAAATAAGGTTTAAGCTTCCCCTCCATTATAACAGCTCTTTCATGCCTCTTGTATGTGGGATAATTTACCCATTCAATTTTCCCCCCACTCCCCTGCACCTTTTCCATCTAGTACAAGTTTCTCATTCCTTTGAGTATTTTTTTTAGGGGTGGGGGGATTATCCATCAAAATCATCTTACCACACCTTCTGTCTAAGTATGCTCTTCCTAATTACTCTTATAGTAATAAAATTCTTAAGAGTTACAAATATTATCTTGCTATATAGAAATATAAACAACAACCTCATTGAATTTATATTTTATCTTTCTGTTTCTTTTTTACTTTTTTATGTTTCCATGGAGTCTTGTGTTTGGAGGTCAATTTTTTGTTTAGTTCTGTTATTTTAATCAGGCATGCTTGAAAGTCCTCTATTTTATTAAGTGTTCATTTTCCCTGAAAGATTAAATTCAATTTTTCATTCTAATCCTAACTCCTTTGCCTTCTGGGTCACATTCCAAGGCCTCTGATTCTTTCATGTAGAAACTGCCAAATCTGACTTTAGCTTCAATTTGAATTGTTTCTTTTTGGCTACTTGTGGTACTTTCCCTTTGATCTGTGAACTCTGGAATTTGGCTGAGATGTTCCTGGGAGTTTTAATTTTAGGATCTCTTTTAAGAGGTGATCAGGGGATTCTTTCAATTTCTATTTTGCCCTCTGGTTCAAATATATCAGGGTAGTTTTCTTTGATAATTTGTTTTTTTTATCATGACTTTCAAGTAGTCAAACAATTCCTATATTATCTCTTCTGCATCTATTTTTTAGGTCAGTTGTTTTTCCAATGAAAAATTTCTTATTTTCTTCTTTTATTTTTAGTTTTTTGATTTTATATTTGATTTTGATTTGCTATCTCATTGAGTCATTAGCTTCCACTTACTCAATTCTAATTTTTAAGGAATTATTTTCTTCAGTGAACTTTTATACTTCCTTTTCCATTTATTCAATTCTATTTTTAAAGTTATTTTCTTTAATAGATTTTTGCATATCTTTTCCCATGCTATAGGTATTTTTTCATGATTCTTTTGCATTACTCTCATCTCTTTTCCAATTTTTTCCTTCCACTTCTTTAATTTGCTTTTATAAATCCTTTTAAAGCTTTTTTTTCAGAATTTCTTTTTGGGCCTGAGGTCAAATTGCATTTTTCTTTAAGACTTCATATGTGACCATTTTGACACTATTGACTTCTAAGTTTTTGCCTTGATTCTCCTAATCACTGCAGTCATTTTCTATAGGCAAGTTCTTTTGAAGTTGTTATTGTTTTGATCTTTTTTTCTGCCTCTTTTGTGTCTTTCTATTTTTCTGTGAGACTTGGGACTCTGGTCCTTCACTGTCCCAAGTTTTTTGCTGAAGGTCAGGGTCTCACTGCTAAGCTTTCACTGGGCTTCAGGGCTTAGCTCCTTGCTTTCACTGGTTTGTACTGGGGGTTGAGGTCTCCTGGTTGACCTTTCTGAGGTGTGGGGTTTAACTGTTGGCCTACCCCCAGGGGTGGGGGTGGGGGGGTCTTTCTGCTATGGTAACAGAGTCTTTCTGGTGATTGACCCTAGAGGAAGGATTTTATTGATGGTCTACTCCAGGAACGACGCCAGGCCTGGGGTAGGTCATCACTGCTGGTCTGCAATGGGGTCAAGGTTTGGCTGGTGGGGTCAGAGGTGGGGTCTTACTCTGCTGCATGCATAGACTGCTTACTTGCCTAGAAGCTACTGGTTTGCAGGAGGAATTCTCTAAGCTTGGACTTTTGAATCTCTCTCCTCTCCCACCACAGTGAGATAGACTTTTGCTGCCAGGCTGGTAATTCCTTCCTTTAGAGATCAATTCTAAGGAAGTTTTCTAGTCATTTGGAAGGAAATTTGGAAGGGTTTCAGAGGGTTCTTTCCACATCCTACTGTCTTGGAACCAGAAATTTTCTGTTAGTCCTTATAAACTGCATTTCCTATTGACTTGAGAGGATTTATAACAGTTCCCTTCCAACTAGAGGTTTCTTACTACTCATCAGCACTTCCCCAGGGTGGGCTCCAGAAGTTCAAAGAAGTCATTTCTGTCCCTTGTTCACAACTTAGGCTAAAGATTTTTTAGGGAATATAAAAATTTAAAATTAAAAAAATTATATGAAAATATAAAATTTTCTGATTTCAGAAAAGAGGGGCATGCATGTCTACACCTGCATGAATAGAAGTTGGGGAACACCATTCAACTCTGTGAAAACTATAATTGAGGGGAAATGTTTATTAGTTCTAATTTTAAATAAAGTACCTAATGATAGACTTCTTCAATGACTATCTACTGAAATTATCATATTAAGGGTATGCAAATAAATTAGTGTTTGGAAGTTAATAGAAACAGTTTTTAGTGAACTAAAAGCTACCCCCTATAATGCTGTCTTCAATTAATCTATTTAGCAATATTTTTTTCTTCTTAGAGTACAAAGGTGAACTTTAACCTGCTCCAAAGAAAACATCTGAGGGTTCAATTAATGAGATTTTTGTTGCTTTGATTAGCTGTAGGAGGCTGTTGAAGATCCTCAGTTTCTCCATTACCCAGTCTCTCCTGTATAGAAAAGGCAACACTTTCCTTTGGTCTATTTTTCTTTTTAATAAATGGAAGAAAGCATAAGCCATTCATATTCTACAAGCTGAGCTTTCAAAATGTACCCCGCCCCCCCCCCCCCCCCCCCCCCCCCCCGCTTAGGGTTAAATGGATGCTCCCTGTAGGAGAAACAGTGTGCTGATCTAAGAAGTCAATTCCTTCTCTGAAAAGAAAATTCTTGGCTCAGTTTGTCATAACGGAGAGAACCATGCCTTTGTCACATCATGAAGCAAAAGAGCAGAAAGAAGCAACCAGGTGATAAGGAAAGCAAAGCCCAGGGGTTCTGTGTGCTATTTGCAAAGCGCAAAAGAAGGCAAACAACCAGTAGAGAAATCCAAAATCTTATCAGCCAAAAGGACTGGACTCAGCTCCTACCACTCAAGGTACTCCTTTTCTCTCCCCTTTTCACTCTTCCACACACAAAGAAATAGGAAAGCTCAAACAGGGATAATTATAGTTTGGCTCTTAATTCTCCTGATCAATAAATAAACAAGATTCAGGTCCTAAACAATACAATTAGCACAAGGATGTAATTACAGAGACAGATTTTCCTGCCACTTCTGCCCAGTAAGGGTCTGAAGCAAAGCAGTTGTTGTAAGGTTTCAGAATAGAAAAAAGAGAAGAAAACAAATTGGAGACTGGTCTGGGTCTGAGTCTGGGTCTGAATCTGGATCTCAGTTCCCCATTTCTCTTCTGCTTCTTTTCCTATTAATTCTTTGAAATTATTCATATGACATTACTTACAAATATCAGGACAAGATTCATTTATGGGTAACCATAAATATTTCCAGGCTTGTCTCTTTATAGTAAGAGGTCTTAACTTTTTTGTGTTCCATGGACCCCAGTGAAACCTTGGGAACCCTCTTCTGAGTAATGTTTTTAAATGCATAAAATAAAATACCCAGGATTACAAGAAAATCATTTATATTGAAATAAATATATACTTTTCTTTTCCCCATCCAAGTTCACAGACCTCGTAAAATCTATCCACATATCCTGAAGCATCCATATAATCTGGGGTTCTTAGTGCTGTTTCATAGGATCATAGATCATCTAAGTTGGAAAAGGCCTCGGACATCACCTAATTCAACCCCTTGATTATAGTATGACTACAACTCCAAGTCTCTGCTGAGACAGTTCCAGGGATAGGATTATTGTTTTTTTTTCCATTTTCAGCTAGTTCTAATCATTAAATAATTCATCATACTGAGCCTAAATCCATGTCTTTATGTTGTCCTCAATAACCACATAGAAAACTATTCTATATGACACAACCCTTCAACTATTTAAATATTCTTGATGAATACCAAGTTTGCTCATCTCATATTCCTTTAACAATGTTCCTGGACATCTGGAATCCTCCTCACTATTATCCCACCTCTTCTGGATGGGTGTAGGCTTTTCAATGACCCTCCCTAAGTGTGGCACCCAGAATAGATTGCCAGATATAGATTGGCCAAAACAGAGTATAATGAACAGGACTGTTGTCTTCTTCATTCTGAACTGGATGGATGTAGGATTATTATTTTTATTAAGCCTTTACTGTATGCAAAACATTGAAGTAAAGGAGACAAAAAATAAAAACAAGACAATACCTGCTCTCATGGAGCTCATATTCTAATAAGAGAAGACAAAACATACAGGAGATATTAGCTACAAATCAAATGGAAAAATCTTCCAGGGGTCCTTAGATTGCATTTATAAGGCACATAATAATGCTACTTTTAAAATGTTGTTGTCATTTCTGTGGTTTTTGAAATCTTGTAACCCCCTTTGGAATTATAGGATACTGGAATGGTTTACCATTTTCTCCTCCAGTTCATTTTACAAATAAAAAAACTGAGGCTAACAGGGGAAAGTGGAATTTTCATTAATTAAACCATATCAATTTCTGATGCTGAATCTTCTGAATTATTTGATAGTATCAAGGATTTAGGTGGCAAAGACTTTCTTTTTTTTCCTGGTCTTCAGCAGCTGTGGCTACTAAAAATGCTAAAGTTCCAGCACATTCAGACTACTAGTCGGGTTGCATCACTAAAATGGGTGCTTCCCTGGAAAATGGCTGTGAGAACTGGACTGGAAGTCAGGTTGGTATTCAGGATGGGAAGAAGGGGGTAAGGAATACTGCTTCCTCCCAGAGCTCTTGCCTATTGATGATATTTCATCAGTATATATTGATGATGACTCTGATCATGGAACTCTTCTCCAAAAATGAATGTCTCATAGGCAACATGAGATTATGAAAAAGGGTAAAAACATCACTTGCACAAAAATATTCATAGCAGCCCTGTTTGTGGTGGCAAAGAATTGCAAATTAAGTGAACGTCCTTTGTTGAGGGCCAGCTTCCATAGGAGTGAGGACACAGATGTCCCTGGAACTAAAATAACCAAGGAAAACCTGTATTCTTGCTCATTTGGTTTGGTTGGCTCACCAATGAACCCTGACCTAAACATCTGCAGAGCTAGAGGTGTATGGGAAGTTTTCTGATAAGGAAGTCTACAGATTTCAAAGGATAAATATCATAAATTTAATCAGGGAAGCTATGCAGCTAGATTTTGTCTGACTTGTCAGGTCTGAGATGAGTTTTGTTATAAAAGTCAGAGCATTCAACAATAAAGTTAAGAGAGGTTGTTTCATGACCTTAAGTGTTGGTGCTTTTTTGACATCTAAGTGTTCATGGGATATCTCCTTCAACCTGGTTCTCAAGTAAATGCCCAGTAGCACACCTGAGTTATCACGGGTGATAGTCCTTCATTTGGGGAAATGGCTTAGCAAACTGTGGTATATGTATGTCATGGAACACTTGTTCTATTAGAAACCAGGAGGGATGGGAATTCAGTTTAGCCTGGAAGGATTTGCATGAAGTGATGCTGAGTGAGATGAGCAGAACCAGAAGAACATTGTACACCCTAACAACAATATGGGGGTGACAATCAAACTTAATGGACTTGCTCATTCCATCAGTGCAACAATCAGGCACAATTTAGGGCTATCTTCATTGGAGAATATCATCTGTTTGCAGAGGAAAGAATTGTGGTGTTTGAACAAAGACCAAAGACTATTACCTTTAACTAAAAAAAAAAACCGTACCTTATTATGTAATTTTGCTGTCTCTTATACTTTATTTTTCTTCCTTAAGGATATGATTTCTCTCCCCTCACATTCAGCTTAGATCAGTGTATACCATGGAAATAATGTGAAGACCAACAGACTGTCTTCTGTGGGGTGTGGGGGGGGAAGCAAGATTAGGGGAAAAATAGTAAAATTCAAAATAAATAAGATCTTTTATTTAAAAAAAATAGATGTCTATATCTACAAACCAGCTTTAGTGTTTAAATCTAATTAAAAACTCCAATAAAGTTAATCTACTCTATTTGAGTGAGCAAAATTGTTATTGAACTTTATGCTAATTAAGTTATACTTCTAAGCCTTCATATGATTATTTACTCTTATTTTCATCCGGTCAAACCAAGATTTTCTGAGGTCAATTGAGTGAGACAATGAGGGGAAAAAGAAGATGATAGAGGAAATTGGAGAAAGTCAAAAGGTACTTTGAGATCTGGTAAAGACTTCTGGATCCACAATGCAGGGGCAAGGTCCAACTGAAATGATCTCCCTCTTCTCAGGAAAGGGATATCCAGACACTCAACTGTCTTTAGGAAGTCAACAACTGACTTAATTATTGTATGTTAGAAATTGACACAGAGTTAATCTGAAGACTCAGTTATGGGAATTATAACTCCTTGCTTGAAAAAAGATCAGACAAGTCAAATTTCCTCCATATACATATGTACATATACAAAAGTAGTTTTCATCAGATTATATACATCTAATCTAGAAGTTGGAAGAAAAGTTTTAAGGGGCTGGGAATTTGAATCAGGAATGGGTGGTAGAAGAAGGGAAGGAATCTTTTTGGAATAATAAAGTCAAGGAAAAAAGAATATGAGAACTGAAAGAGAGGTGGCAATGATAGATAAATAGGCAGACAGGCAAACAGGCAGACAGACAGACAGATATATAGATAGATAGGCAGGCAATTGAGATAACATACCTAAATTTCAGTATTTGGTGATGTTTTCTAGCAGATTTGCTAATAGTAAAGTTAGATGGATTTGGGACTGATTGAATGATAAGACATACAGGATTATAAATAAATGATCATAGATAAAGTCTTCTAGGTGATTTGGTAAATGGATTGTTGGAACTATAGTTGGGAAGACCAGAGCTCAAAATTTATTAGATTTTGAGATCCTGGACAAATCATTTAACTTCTGTTTGCTTTGGCTTCCCCAGATATAAAATGGAAATAATAATAGCATCTACTTGTCAGAGTGTTCAAGAAAATAAATTGAGTAAAGTGCTTTGCAAATCTTGAAGTACTGTGTAAATCCATATTATTCTTAATATTCTATTCAAGCTGAAAAAGTCTCTAGTCAGTTGTCATAAAGCTCTATTTTTAGCTCTAGGCCAGTAAACATTTTTGTTCATGACCTTGATGAAGGTAGAGTGGCATCCTTATGAAATTATTGGATGACGTGAAACTGGAAGGGATAGCTAAGATGGCAGAAACAGAATCTAGATATAAAAATACCTGGCAGACTAGAAGAACAGCTCCAATCCAATAAGATGAACAGTTCAAATTTCCATAGCACTTACGGTTTACACAGTATTGAAGGAGGATTACATAGAGAAAGGTATTGTGTACAGAATGAGAGAGATGATTTTCACAGTGTACTCTGTCTATTCAAACAACAGCTGTATTATATGTAGTTCTGGGGGCTGCAAGTTTTAAAATATATTGATAAAATCATTTGAAGGAACTAAGGACATAGCTTAAGGAAAGGAGCATGAGGAGGTAGGGGAAGGCATGAAATGGTAACTGGCTTCAAATATTTGAAAGGTTATAATGTGGAAGAAAGGTTACTGGATAAGGCAGTAGATAGATTCATCTGCCAATTTCTAATCAGGTCTCAGACACTTACTAGCTGTGTGACCCTGGGCAAATCACTTAACCTTATTTGCCTCAGTTTCCTTATCTATGAAATGAGCTGGAGAAGGAAATGAGAAACCACTCCATTATCTTTGCGAAGAAAACTCCAAATGGGGTCACCAAGAGTCAGATATGTCTAAAAAAATGACTGAACAATAAACAATAAAAAGTGTGGTAGAGGGATGACTTATTCTGCTTAACCCCCAGAGGAGACAACACTGGACAAAATAACAAAACAGGCAGATTATGCTCATAATTAAGAAAACTTTCTAACTAATTAGAGTTGATCAAAAATAGAATAGTACTAAAGGTATTTATTGATAGAGTAATTCAAAATCTGACTAGAGAATCACTTTTCAAGGATTCACTAGAAAGAATTCCTATTCAGGCAAAGGTCAAACTAAGGACATCTTCCCCTCAATTCTGAGATTTTATTTCATAATAAAATTCCCCAAGCTAGGTAACTGGCTTTTCTTGTGATTCTAATCAACCTTTAAATCCTATAAATGATCCTCACTCCTAAGTTTAAATTTTTCGCTTCTTATGTCTTAAAGAAAGTGATTCACAAACTTAATAGTATTATGAATATATAAGCCATTGTTGCTGTTGTTCACATACTTTGTATTAATACTCACTACAACAGGGAGAATCATAGAGATAATGAATAGAGAAACAGGTTTTGAGTTAATATAACCTGGATTCAAGACTTTCTTTCAAATAATCTAGCTGTGACATAATAGGAAAGTCCCTTAATTGCTATGATCCATACCAGGAGACCCCTACCTTAGTAAAATCACATTTCCTTTATGTATTTATTTACATATATATTACATATAGAAATGTGTGTCCATAATAAGGAGTGAGAAATGTGCATGTGTCCATAATAAGGAGTGCCTTACTAAGTAATGGCACTGATTTTCTTTAAAACATATCTACTGGAAACATATAATATGAGCTACTTATTCTAATGTTAGTTCCTATTGCTTAAACTGATTCTGAAACCTTCTGTTAGAATTATCTTACAAGCCAATTACAAGTCACACAAGAAAATCATCTCTTTAACTTTCTGGCCACATGAAAGACAACAAATATGGTGTAATAGAGAGAAGGCTGGATTCAAAGGCAGAAGTCTGGAATTCCAAAACAGTCTCTGATCCTTACTAGTTCTGTGGCTATGATCAAGTCACTGAAGTTTTCTGAGCATCAGTTACCCCATCAATAAAATGGGGGTATTGACCTCTGTGCTCTCTAAAGTTCCTTGTCAACCTGATCGTGTATCAGATCCCTCACCTAATTCATCAACCTTGGCTCTTGATTTTAGAGGATAAAAAAAAAATCAAACCTACCCCAGAAGGAGGGACAATCACCACTACTGAGAATAGTAATGAGTTTCCCCTCCCACTCAGACTAAAAGATCTAGTCTTTCTTAGGTTAGAAAGAGAAGCCACCTTTAATGTGTCCATCCAAGGCAACTGCTTTGAAAGGAATAGCTAGCACATTTGAATGACTAAATTCTAGTATATGTATTTTAAAAGAAAGCCAATTTCATATCCTTATAGGCATACCTCATATGCTTGTAAACTTGCTAACTTTACACAGACCCAAGGACTTAATTAACAACATCAAGTCCAGAAAGCTCAGGAAGACTGCAGATGCCAGCTGTGAAATCCAAATGAGAAATCCCCACATAACAGCACTTGTGAAAATGGAATGTGCTATCTTTTACAGATGCCCAACAATAGCCTAATGGAGGTAGAAAGACAAACTTCAATGGAATAAATTAGTTCCCTGAACAGTCAGATAGATGATCTTTAAGGTCACTGCCCTGGTCTAAGTCCTGTGAAAATAAAGCAAGTAGTATTTTTTGTGAACCGGATTCTAGAGAGGGAAAAGAGAAGAAAAAAAGGGAAAAAATTTCACACACAGAAGAGAAAATTCAGGAGAGTGATGAAAAGCTGATTCAACATTCCTTATAAATAATAATATTGGTTTGTTCTTTCTATTATAAGGACTCAATATATATATCATATTCTTGGTTTTCAAAAGAAAGAAACAGAAGCCATTTATGCCCCTGGGGGAGGTAGGCATGCTTTCAGGGAGCCACCCAGCTTTCTCTGGGCTTTTTTCCATGTTTCCCCCTGATAAATGCAGCACAAAAGAAATAGCACATACATCAAACAAGATGCCTGGAAAGAATGCATAGAATCAGGCTCTACATTAATTATTAAACAATGGCATTTACAATCCATGTTTTGCCTTCTTTTTCCTCTGTCATTTTTACCCAACACTGACTTTTCCACTGACTGATCCTGATAAGAATTCAAAAAATATATATTGCCCCCACAGTAAAAGTTTTCTAAAAGGTTAGTATGGTGGGAAGAACCCTGGGGCTGGAATCAAAAGACCTAGGATCAGGTTCCAATTCTGTCCCCTTGCTGGTTGTGTGACCAAAGCTCAATCTCCAAAATCATAGTTTCTTGAGTTCTAGATAAAATAACTCTCCTACCTCATAGAATCATTGGGAAAATCAAATGAAATATATCAAAGTGTTTTGTGGCAGCAAATCATTATATAAATGTATATTATTATTTCATGAACAGGACTGGAACATGCCCCATAGCTCTAAAATCTATCTTAAGATGGACGTACAAGTAGATCTTGGTGCCTAAATTGGCTGGTCCATTTGTGGGGCAGTTAAGTAGTACAGTGGATAGAGCACCAGTTCTGGAGTCAGGAGGACCTGAGTTCAAATTTGACCTAAGACACCTGGCACTAGCTGTGTAACCCTGATTGGCTCACATCTAGGGTCATTTCCTGTCATTCTGATCCATATATGGCCACTGGACCCAAAAGGTTTTGGAGAGAAAGTGAGGCTGGTGACTTGGCACAGCACCCCCTCACTCAAATCCAATTCAAGTGCATGCCATGGCATCACTTCCCTGATGTTATGGTCTTCTTCAGGAACAAAGGATAAACAACATTGCCATTCATCATTATATTATTCATTTTAATTATATTATTCTTTATACATACACACACACACATATATATATATATATATATATATATATATAATATATATATAATCTTTCTTTGTAGTCTGAGGACTACCCCAATATATTTGGTTCATTGTCTCCACACAGATGAAATCTAAGAATATCAGCTTAAATTATATTTAAATATCCTTAAATACCATCAGCTCCCTCTATAAGCATCCAAGTTCACAAGGCTTCAAAATTTTGCTTATATAATAAGAAGTATAGAAAGGACTCTCCTCTGAATTCAGGGAGGTAGTCAAGAGACCCTCACCTACTGTGAACTATTCTCTACCCCGCGAGCTTACAGTATTATCCTGAGTAGACTCCTACAAAGAAAAAGTCCAGAGTTTGCTACCGTAATGATCTTCTGTTTTAGCCTGATTTTCCTCCAGTAACTCAGTTCCTTTTTATGCTTTATCCCCTTGCTTTTGTTCTATGCAATGATCATGGTTTCTTATCACTGCTTTTGTTGTCTTCAGCTCTACTTTCTTGCTCTCTGTGGTTTAAAAATCTTACAGAGCTAATTACCATCATTCTAAGAAAAGAAAAGCTGGATCATGGAGGGATGAAAGGTAGGATTACTGGATCCTCAGCATATGATGTTATAACACTTCCCTATCTCCATGGAACCAAAGCCTTTTGACCTCCTTAAGACTCTTGATGTTAAAGAATTGTAAACAAAGGAGATGCCCATGTATTGGGGAGGCTAAACAAATTGTGGTAATAGATTATTACTGTGCTAGGATGAAATAGCAAAAGAAAAAATAAAAGAGATACATGAGTAAACTTAGATGAACTGATGCAAATTGAACTAAGCAGAGTGAAGACAACATATAAAATGACTACAACAATGTAAATGGAAACAACATTGACAAACTAATCCAGTTGGAATGTTGCTGAATTAGAAAAACAAGAAAGGTCTCAAAAAATATTAAAAGATAACCTCAACCAATTCCTTTTCAGGGTGAAAGGTTCACCCTGGTGACCTGGTGATATTGCACATATTTTTAGATTTTTTTAAATGTATTGGTCAGTTTTTATCTTTTTTTTTTTTAATTTTAAAAATGGAGCAGCTAGATGACACAGTAGGTAGAATACCACTCTGAAAACAGGAATGAGTTCTAATTCTGTCTCAGACACATATTAGCTCTGTGCCTTTGGGCAAGTTACTTAACTCTGATTGCCTCACAATCAGGTTCATCTCCAGTTGTCCTGATTCATATTTGACTACCAGATGCAGATATCTCTGGAGAAGAAAGTGAGGCTGGTGAACTAGCATATATTCTTGGTTTCATGTGCTTATCATGCCATCACTTCCCTGCTGTCATAGTCTTCTTTGAAAACAAAGGACAGATATCAGCATCACTTTAAATATATATTTTTTATTATTTGGGCTGGGTCTCTGGACCAGAGCTTGAGAAAAGATACTGGTAGAAATTTTGATGTTGTAAAAAAAAAAGAGTTCAACAAAAATTTTAAAAAATAAAACCAAAAAAACCCACTTCTGCTATTTTATAAAGCCTCATCTTTCATTCAAAGTGACTTTTTCAAGGGCATATAAAGATGATTCTTTCTTAAACCATTAAAATAGTTTTTTTTCTACTGTGACTAAGAGCAAATTTGGAACCAGTTACCTGTTTACTCTTCTTACTGCAGCTCTTCCTACTGCAAAGAATACTATTCTCAGTATAGGACAAGAGCTTTTAGCCAGAACTGCTTCACTTTTGTTTTCTCATCCAAAAGGTTTGCACAAATTAGTTACTTCGTAAAAATGTTTACAAAGCTAATTTGAACAGAACTGAAGAAAAATACTTCCACACTTTTCATTGTTCTCTCCAGCTCCCATCTTTCACTGAGGCAATTCAAACAGGTTTTATAGCTGTGAATACTTTTTCAAAGACCCACAACTTGGAAGGAAAGAGAATGGAATCAGCAGCAATTAGCACTTGCTCCCAAAGAGACCTCCAGATTCAGAAGGAGATAGCAAACCCCTTAGGAATATCTTTTGCTTCTTTTTTGTATCATCAGCACTTAGCACAAAAGGTAGTTAATGAATCTTTATTGATTGATCGATTGATAAAAGCCCTTTACAATTCTAAATCTTGATTACGAGATTTAGATTAAATCTATGATTATTTGAGAATAGAAAGACAGTGGAAAGCAGAAGGGGGGCTGAAGTCAAATTCTGAAGGCAGTACCCAGAGATAATGAGGATGTCTGTACTTCATTGTCGAAGAAGACCATGAGATGGGGTCTATGAGTCTGTCCCAGATGCAGAGATCTTAACATAAAGTTCCTAGCTTCCTCCAGCTGATGGATCCAGCATGGTTAGGCAGGATAGAGGCTCAATAAGTAAGTATTGATCGATTGTTATTGAAGCATTAAGTACAAGACACTCAGTCAGCAGATCCTGTCCTAGGTCCAGACTTGCCTGAGTGAGAAACCCCTGTGGGTCAGTTATTGAAAGCCTTGGGTCAGGCTGCCAAATACTCACATTGGTGCATCAGTACTTCTTAGAAGCAGATCAGGAAAGAAGGCTCCATCTAATGAGACCATCTACTACAGCAGTGATAATGATGCCTTTATGTGCTCCATATACTTCGATTATGGAAAAAGTGTGGTCTATGAGAAAATTGCTTCCCTAGAGCAGGGAAAAGTAAAATAAATACAAAAGGTACTAGAATAATCAGGGTGAGGGATGCCCACAGAGTATGCTTGCCAATCACATCATCCAGCTCAATCACTATTACAATATTTTACTTTCTGTCTACTGTGGGAGCCATGGCTGCCACTTTAATAGAATGTAAACTCCTTGAGGGAAGAGAATGCTTCTGTAAAGTGGATCATCTCTCCTGCTAGGTTATTTCTTTAACTTCTTATATCTTTAATACTGTAATCTAGATACATTAAGAAATTAAATGTATATATATATATATATATATACTTATATACATATATCTAATATATATATGCATTTATATATATATATATATATATATATATATATATCAATAAATAAATAATTACTAAGCATCTCCATGGGCAGCTAGCTGGTACAGTGGATAGAGTACTAGGCCTGAAGTCAGAAAGACCTAAGTTCAAATCCAATCTCAGACATTACTATGTGAATTTGAACGAGTCACTTAACCCTGTTTGACTTCATTTCCTTATCTATCAAATGAGCTGGAGAATACCCAGATTGAAATATATCATGATGGACACTAAGTGCTAGGTATACAAAAAGAGGAAAAAGACAGTCCCTGCCCATCAAGGAGATCACAGACTACTATGTAAATGTGCATCAGTGTTATACACGACCAGCCGACTAGTCTGGGACTCAGAGGCATGTGCCTTTGAGAAATTATTAAATCTACCATATTTCCCTGTATATAAAAATCATTAATCCTATTCAATTACACATATTTTATATGTGAAAGAATTTTCAGCTTTTGCAAGAAAGACTATCAAACTTTAAGGAATTATTATTCTGGTACATTTATTTCTGATACCTATGTGACCTTAGACAAGTCACTTCACCTCTTGGAGTTTCAATTTCCTCATTTGTAAAAAATGGAGGAGTAGGACTCAATGACTTCTCAGGCCCTCCTAAATTCTATGATTCCTTACTCCTTGCCTTTAATTCCTGATAAGTAACCAGCTCTTAAATTTTTAATTCCTGGGCAAAGGCATGGTGGCTCAATGTCTTTCCCCTCAGAAACTGAAAAGCAGTTTCTCATTCTACTTGACCTCCCTATAGTTCTTTTTACAATCAAGCCTCCTTCCTTCCTGAATATTCTCCTCCCTTGACTTCCAGGACATGACTTTCTCATGATGGTCATCTTGCCTTGGAAGGCAGACATTTCCTTTGTTGATTCATCACCTTTTTCCTGCTCACTTGATGAAGGTCTACCCCACATCTCTGTCCCAGGATCTCTTCTTTTCTCTCTTGATACTTTCTTTTATGATCAGCAACTAAGACTTCAGTTAGCAAATGCTTTATTCTTTTTAACAAAACACTGTAACCATTTTCTAATATATATACATATATATATATATATATATATATATATATATATATATATATATATACACACATATATCACCTTCCCACTACCCAATAGTTCACTCTTGTATCAAAGAAAAATAGTTAAAAACAGTTTATGTAGTGATCACATATATCAAAATATGGAACATCTACCCCCTCCCCTTAGTTGACTCCAATTTCTACTGGAAGAATGGTTCATCAATTTTTTTGAACCAGTTACTGACTCTTCTATTTAATCTGAATTTAATGACTTTTAATGATGACTTCATTTATATTATTTTAATCATTGTGTATATTGTCCATTTGGTTCCATTTTCTTCATTCAGCATTAATTCATACAGATGTTTCCATGTTCTCTGAATTCTTCATATTCATCATTTCCTAAAGTAGAATAATATTCCATTACATGCATATGTCACAATTTGTATAACCATACTCCAAGTGTTGGCAAATTCAATTTCAACAGTTTTTGATATAGAAAATGTTACTATGAATTTGAGTAGATGGGTCTTCTTTTGTTTGAGTTTGATTTGTTGTTGTTGTTTTTTTACTTCTCTGCAATATAGCCCTGGTTTTATATCTCTATGCTGACATCTCTTTCCTAGTCTAAATCACTATATCAGTGTGAGCTGCTTGCTAAGACTTCTCTACTTGGATATCCATAGGCATCTTAAACTCAGATCATTTTATTTTCCTCAAAATCTATCCTATACCTGTCAAGGAAACATCATCCCTCCTGTCACCTAAGTTCACAAGCTCAGAGTTACTCTTGTTCCTAGCTTTCCCCTCAAGCCCCCTTTTTCACCAGTTTTCTCTATAACATTTCTTCCATTCTCTACCCTTTTCTTTTCTCCCACAGCTTTCTATTCCCAATCAGAATTTCATTACCTTTCACCTCAACAAGACAATAATTCTCCTGATTTCTCTCCCTTCTTCTATTCTCCTCTAGCTAATCTGGGTAGGGAGATTTCTCAGTGGTTAGAGAGATAGTCCTAAAGCAGAAAGACTTAGTTGAAGTCCTGCCTCAGGTATTTACTTGGCTGAATAGAAAAGTCATTTAAACTCTCTTAACCTCAGTTTCCTCATCTGTAAAATGAAGACAATAACAGTACTCAAATCCCAGGGTTGTTGTGAGATACCATTTGTAAAGTGCTTTACAAATCTTAAAGCATTAGAGAAACATATCTAGTTGAATGGATATCAATCTATCCTTCTTTTATATAGCAGCCAAAAAATGATATCCCTAAAGGTTAAGTCTGACTGTCATTCCTTTATTCCAAGTAATTTTAATTGCTTCTAGGAAAAAACACAAAATCCTCAGTTTGGCATTTAAAACACATCATAATCTGACTCTCACATGCATTTTCAGTCTTATTTTATTTTTCTCTTCTTAATTCATTTTCCATTCCAGTCAAACTAATCTATTAAGTGTTACCCATATACAACATTCCTTCTCCCACTATAAGACTGTTGGACATGTCATCCCTGGTCTGTGCTCTATATCTTTTCCTTACTTTTCTCTACTTCTTCTAAATCCTGGCTTACATCAACTCAGGTATACCTCCAATATTACTCTTTTCCTGATTACTCTAATTCCTCCTGAATTACTCTAGTTACTTTCATTATTCCTGAAATTATTTCATATCACTTTATATACATTTTGTATTTTCTTATTTGTGTGTATGTCTTAACCCTTCCAGTAAAATGAAAGGGAGTACATAGTGTTTTTTTCCCTAATATTTCCTAACCCACATGCCTTGCACAATTCCTTAGGCATGGTAGGGGCTAATTAAAGTCACCAAAAAATTAAGTTAAGTACAAATAAAACCAAAATAGAATCAAATAGAAATAGGGAAAAAAAGAAAGCCTACTTTGTCAAACTTCTTCTGTACACCTAAAAAAATAGTAATTCCTGATGATATTATTCCTATAGACTATAATTATATTAATAGTAATTTACATTTAAATAGTGCTTTAAAGTTTTTAATAAAGAAATTTCCTCATCACTATGTTGTCATGTAGGTAATTTAAGTGTTATCACATCCATTTTACAAGTAGGAAAGTGGGACTTAGAGAAGTGAATTGATCTACCCCAGGGTCACTCAACTAATAAGGAATAGTACAGGTTGATGATGCAGCAGAGAGAATATAGAACTTGGAATCAGGAAGACCTGAGTTTAAATCTTGCTTCAGATATTTTCTGTCTGTGTGATCCTAAAGAAGTTGATAAAGGCATCAAATAAATGCTGGCAACTTATCCTTTCTTAGCCTCATATTCCTCATCTATAAAATGGGCATAATCATTGCACCTAAGTCCCATTGCTGTTGTGAGGATCAAATGAAATAACACATATTCTCTGCAAATCTTAAAGTGCTAAATAAATGCCAGCTATTATTTGTACTCAATTCAACTCAAATCAACTGATTCTAAGTTCAGTATTTTTTTCATAGTACTAACACTGTACCCCGTTTCCTGTCCACTCCAAAAATGAAACAGAATCAACTGTTTGGGTTTTCATGGATTTTTAGACAAAGAACATGTACCACTCATTCAGCTAAGAAAGATTTCTATAAATCTATTCGGTGAGTATTGATCTTAATTGGCTAGAGGGAAAAGTCCTGACAAAGTTCAGAAGAAGGTATGTTTTAGACTCTGGAAAGGGATTTATTTTTTGCTTGAAGCAACACAAGGGAAAGTCAATCATATGGGAAAACCCTTGTGCTTTATGCTTAAAAGGCTAAGGGCCAGAGACACTTTGCTAAGAGAAAGATAAAACATTTATAACTCATAAAAGGAATATTAATGTTGAAGAGGTGGGGAATGTTTTTTGGCCAAAAACCATTTTGATATTTAGAACATTATTCATGGGCTATATTTGATCAAACATTTAATTCACCCCCAAAAACCTCCCAGATTTTTTTGAATTTCGAATCCTACCTGAGGTTGTCTTGATAACACCAAACCAATATGGTTGGAAAGCTGGAAGCTCCCCACCCCTGTTCTAGAGGGAGTGGAAATATCTTTTTCTTGGGGGGTCTGGGTGGTCACCCCACTAAGTATATCAGAAAAAATAAGGATCTGCAAAGCTCTCACTTATATTCTTTGTACATATGAGACCATTGATTTTATATATTAATACAAAAATCACTAGATAACTTGGTCTTACTTACCATCTGTTATCAGAGCTCTGCTGGTCAGAACCTTTCCCAACATAAACTTTAACACAGCCAAGACACTGCATAGGATTCCACTTAAAATGGAAACACTGAACAAGAAATCATCCTGAAAAAAGAAAATTGAAGATTTTAGCAAATCATTTGCTACTGGATCATAAACCAAATTAGTCTAAAATGTCAGTTAAAACAAGAAATTCTGATTCCAAAAGAGCACAAATTGTTCACTTAAAAAAACACTTCTTAGTTATCCAATTTAGTTAGATCAACTCAGTGAATTCAAGGAATTGTGATTACTATGTACTGACCAGGGGACATACAAAGTTTAGATAAGATCGCTATGTTCATGGGGTTTACATGGTATATAGGAAGGTGCTACACAAATAGCTATTATATCAAATACCATTTATATATAAAACATTGCTAAAATATTTATTGTATGAAAACAATGAAGGGGAAGCCAATAGAAAAATACAAATTTATATTAATACACTCCAATGCAATTCAACTCACATGCATGTATGATTCCCTTCAAAGAGACACTATTTTGATATTTTTCCAGGCTAAGTCACTTAACCTTTCTGATTCATCCTTGAAACACTGATGTAAAACTGAAGGGAGTTGAACACACACTGATTGATGGTTAGTGGGAAATGTCAGAACAATAGGAGCAAGTAAGCCACTTGCTAAACACTGTCCATAGATAAATAATTCACCAAGCAGAGAATCCACGTGCAGATAATTGAGAATTTGGATTCCTCAGAGGTACATGATAGTCCCAGAGTTACAAAGTACCTAGACACATCAAGAGGTTAAATATAGCTGGAGGTGCTACATCACCTAAATTTCCACTGAATTCACAATGCAGCTGAGTTTGAATATTAGCCATTGAATAAAAAAAAAGATCTAAAAATAAAATGTGCTACTGACATTATCTCAACACTTACAATAAACTTTTGCCTTATCATGGCAAGCTAATGAGTCACTCTTATGCAATACCAATAACCTTCCATGACATTGGGACCCAGCTGAGGCAAAACTGGTCCCAAAATCCATGTAAATAACTCTTGGCATCAGGACTTTTGTATATACTCATTACTGATTCTCTATTTTTTTTCCAAATAAGAAAAAAATAAGAAAATAACTAATGATTTGACAAATTCTCATTGATTGATTGAAATAAGAAACTTTTATTATATATCTATAACAAAGGAAAATGATTTTGTAAACATTTTATCATCAGAAATCACAATATAAGGGGCGACTAGGTGGCGCAGTAGATAAAGCACCGGCCCTGAAGTCAGGAGTACCTGGGTTCAAATCTGGTCTCAGACACTTAATAATTACCTAGCTATGTGGCCTTGGGCAAGCCACTTAACCCCATTTGCCTTGCAAAAAACCAAAAAAAAAAAAAAAGAAATCACAATATAATTAAAAAAAGAAAAAAGGGTTCAGAAATGAAAAGAGGTAGAAATAAAAGGGAAAAGGAAGAAATGGTAGGAAGATGAAAAGTTGTGATTGGAGAAAGTTAGAGACAGATTAGAAGAGAGCATGGCTCATGGCTCATCTTAGCATTTCTTCAAATGATGATGAAGGAGGGGACCACAAGAGTGAAGCATCTCTAGCTTGGGAAGGCAACTGGGCTATATAAATAGTAAAGTCAAGAAAGTCAAGAGTGAAATCAGGTTAGAAATGAACACCAAATATGAGCAATTCAGAGACCTTTGAGATGACTTATATAAATTGATACTTAAGTGAAGAAAGTAGTATAATGTTAAGAAAAACTAAGATTAATTGGTAATAAATCCATTAAAGTTTATTTTAGGGACTTAAGGGATTTTTTTATATATATTTGTCACCCTTATACACTGACATTAAAAAGGATATGTAAAGACTAATATGGAAATATGTTTACTATGATTGTACATGTATAATGTATATCAGAGTGTTTGCTGTCTTAGGGAAAGGAAAAGGAGAAAAGCCTGAAACTCAAAATCTTAAAAAATTGAATGAGGAAAACTATTTTTACATATAATTGGGGAAAATACATTATTGAGTTAAAAAAATAAAGAATATGTGTAGTTTGTAATCATTTAGGCATAGCAATGATGGTCACTGAAAATTAGCAAGAGTTCAGCAAGAAAAAGTCATTCAGACTAACTTCATTTCCTTTTTTTTTTCGAGGACTACTAGACTGATCCATCAGAGAAATCAGCCTGTCATGACTACCTGTATCCCAGAAAAGTTTTTTGACACAGGCCTTCACAATATCCCTATGGAAAAGCTGCAGAAAGGTGAGATGAATTATAATACAATTAACTGGATTCAGAACTGTTGAATAATTAATTCACTAACATGATTTGAATCTGCTACCAGTCTGATCACTAGAAGCCTGTATTGATGAGACTCCATTCTTGGTGTCCTTTTCAGCATTTTTGGTTATTGCTTTTAGGATATATATTGTATATTTATCAAATATTCAGGTGACATGGAGTTAGAAGGAATAATATAACTAATACTATGAATCTAGATCCAAAAAAATTAACAAGTTAAAATATTGTATGAATTCACTTATAAGAACAAAAAAGCAGAATTATCTTAACAAGAATAAATTTGACAAATTATAAAAGGAAACAGGAAAAAAAGAAAACAAAAAGGTATTAGGCACCAATTATGTGCTTACTGAAAAGTAGGGTTATTATCCTCATTTTGCTGTTGAAAAAACTGAATCTGATAAAGGTTAGATAACCTTCCAGGATTATATAGCTAGTAAATATCTGAAGTCACATTTGAATTCAGTTCTTCCTAAATTCAGGCTTTCTATCCATTGTACCACCTGGCTGCCTCAATAAAAAATAAAAAGAATTGCTTTTTGGCTTAAAAATTAGATTGTACAAGCAAAAGATCAGAAAACTGCAACCAGATAGATAGCAATTCACATGAATATACTTGTATTATTAACAGACAATAAGTTTAAAATAAAATCAACAGTACATTAAAAAAATTATAGCTTACTTTTTCAATCCTAGTGTTACCTACATTTTACATGAGAAAACTAAGGTTCAGAGCAGGTAAAGAATTTCTCCACACACCCAAAAATTAACATGTATCAAAGGTTAAAATCAAATTCAGGTTTCCTGAGCTAATGTTCAAGTTGTTTTCTACTATATATCAAATTAATGCTAAGTCTAAACCTCAGACTGAATCAGCAGCAACCTGAAGCAAACCCAAAGCTGTGTATAACACATAAAATGAAGACGCTAATAAACATGACAACACAGCTAATAGTAATGATTCTTATAGGAGCTATGAATATTTACCTAGAAAAGAAGTGACATCTCACATAATAAATTTTTAAATGCTTGAAGTACTATACTGGGGAAAAAAAGATTAGTCTTAATGTGCTTGGCCTATGAGGGAAGAACTAAAACCCAATGAGTTATATTATCATTACATTGTCAAAAAATGTAGTGCCTTTTTAATTTCAGCTGTTGCTGAACAGATTCTGCTCAAGACTCTTATTTAACTCTGTGTGTAATTCCCTATTTTACATGTGTTGTTTTTAAACAGCATATTGTTGGATTCTGGTTTCTAATCTATTTTGCTATCCTCTTTCATTCTGTGAGTAAATTCATCCCATTCACATCCACAGTTATGATTGTTAACTGTGAATTCTCCTTCATCCAGTTCTCTGTATTTATCCCTCTCTTTTTTTACCTTTTCTTCTTGAGTCTGTTTTTTGATGAATGCTTCCTTTAGTCAATCCTCTCTCTCTTATCTCCTCCTCTTTCCCTTTGCCCCCCTTTCCTCTTACTTCTCTGTTGATTGAGGATGAATTTGTATTCTCAGTTTTGTGTATGTGCATTCTCCTCAGCTTTATCCAGTTCATAAGAGAGTGAACTTGAATGTTGCCTGCTTTCATCCATTCCTTACTTTAATGTATAAATGCTTCTTCAAGCACCTCATTTATATGAAATAATTCTTCCCATTTTCCCACTCAGAAATCAGTTTGGCATATTTTTTAGTTTATGTGGAAAAGACTTTAAAGAAGCTGAAGCAAAGTTGACAACTTTTCATTCCACCATTTTAACACTATTTCCCATAAAAATGTAGTGTTCAACCTGAATGCAGTATACTAGGCATGGGTCTGACCAGTGCAGATAACACTGACTTTTGTGGTGACTATATCATAGCATTGGTTCATTTTGAACTCCTGGTTCACTATAATAAAGTCCAAATCTTTTTTTTTAATTAACCATGGACTTTATACATCCCTCTTCATATTTTATTTGTAAAGGTAATTTGTTAACTCAAATTTAGAATTTCATATAACCCTTTAAAAATTAATGCTATGATTTAACTCAATGTTCTAGTCTACTAAGATCATTTTCTTTCTAATCTGTTAGCAATCATTGCCATCTTTTGTGTCCTACCAAAGTAATATCAAGGGGAGTCAAATTCTGCCTCACAATAAGTTAAGACTTCCTCAAAATTAGAGTTCTCCTAATAAGGAAAAAGATAATGAATTCCCTCTCTATCACTAGAAGTATTTTATTTTTTAAAAAGTAGAGGGGGCAACTAGGTAGCACAGTAAATAGAGCATTGGCCCTGGAGTCAGGAGTACTGAATTCAAATCTGGCCTTAAATACTTAATGATTACCTAGCTTTGTGACATTGAACAAGTTATTTAACCCCATTGCTTTGCAAAAATCTAAAATAAGGTAGAAAAAATACTTGTTGAATTTTGTATAGAGGAAATTCAAGTATTGGGTACACATTGGACCAATAGAATGCCCTCCAGAGTAAGAGTCTATGATTTAGTCATCACTGTCTAAGAAAGAATTCCAGACTTTTGTCATTCCTACATTGTGCAATATGCTGAGAGATCCAAATATAACTGAGAATATAAACCACATGAAATACCATTACATACATATATATATATATATGTATATACACATATATATATATATATATATATATATATATATATAGTTTATAAACCAGCAGGAATTAACACTTTGATCTATTAGTTACATTGCCATAAAAGAAATCTTCAGAAGCCAGCTTTACATGCCATGGAACAAAGAACTTTCTGATCCAGATAATACTCAAGTCCCTCTTTCAGTGTTGTTTCTATCAGGGGCTTTCTCCCATCTGCTAGCAGCTATTCTCTCATCAAAAGAGCAAAGGTTGTGTCAATTATAGCACTTGAACTAAAACTGCTGAAAGATGGCAGAAAAGCACTCATCAGCTCTCAGGCTGTCAATAGATCATCCATCCAGAATCTCTGTAGAGATTTATGCCTCTGAAATAACTGAGGGTCTTGACTCTTAGCAACGTTGTGGCAGTATCAAAAGTTGGCTTTCCTAGAACTCACTTTTATGACTTTCCATGTCAGAAAATAAATGTGACAAAACTTGCTGCTAGGCACAAGTAACACAGAGGTGGTCCTAGTCATACAGAGATAATAGAATCTATTATTAACATGAGCATAATGTCAAAGGGACATCTCGAGTCAACCAAGGCAACAAGTTAATAAAGATTCTGCTTCAAAGACAGCCTAGTATCCAAATATATTTATTTGATTACATTCCACAAAAGTTATTTATCACCTACAGTGTACAAAGTACTGTACAGAACAATGTAGATCACAAAAGAAAAGCATAACTCATTTCTTCAAAGCATATACTATCTAGTGTAAAAGAAGCACAGGAAAAATAATAGTATATATTAGTATTGAAAACAACAAGAGAAGAATCCAATTAGGGTTTGCCAGAGGATGAAGAAAGGGAGAAAGTAACTCTTCTTGGGGTAAATTGAATAATTTATCTTCTAACTCTAATCAACCCTTTACATGGAGGGCCTAATTAATCTACTGCTCCAAGTACATCATAACTCTTCTCACAACTAACTTTTCAGTGACTCCCTAAGTGAAGAGAAGAATGGCATTATAATAGAAATAGGAAAGTTAAGATAATAGGCAAATATTTAGGAGAGTAGAATTAGAATGGAAGATGAATTTGGTTCTGAATATTTTGAGTCTGAGATATGGGTGGAAATGTCTGACAGGTAGTTGATAGTATAAGATGAGAACCCTGGAAATAGGTTAAAGGGATACAGATTAGAATCTAGTAACCATTTTCATATTCCACCTCCCAGAGATGGAAGCAATCTCAAATATCATTTCAACTCACATCTGAAAAATAAAACTTTTTATAATATACCAAATCCAAGTGGTCATCCAGTCATTACTTGAAGATCCTTCTTCCATGGAGGAAGAATTTTCAGGTAGGACATTCCTCTTTGTGAGAGCTCTAACTAGAAGTCTTCTATTTTTTTTCTTTTATGCAGGCCTAAGTTTACTTCTCTGCAGCTTCCACACATTGCTATGAGTTCCTCTGGTACCAAGAATAAGACAATCTTACTTCCATGTGGCAGTCCTTCAAATGGATGAAGATAATTAGCATGTTCCTTGCTAAAGTTTCTTTTATTTAGGCTAATCAGGTCCAAGTTCTTCAAATCATCTCTGTATGTCACAAGCTAAAGACTTTTGACTATCCTTGCTAGTCTCCTCTGGATGCTCTCTAGGGCAATTGATGTCATACCTAAAATGTTGTAATTAGAGTTGAACAACACAGGATGAACTGCCATGAAACAACATTGCTTCATAGTGAATTCAAAGTCCATTAGAATCTTCAGATCTTTTAAAAATGAACTTGTGACAATATATAGTGCCTT
The DNA here is from genome assembly GCF_037893015.1 of Macrotis lagotis. Taxonomy (NCBI): domain Eukaryota; kingdom Metazoa; phylum Chordata; class Mammalia; order Peramelemorphia; family Peramelidae; genus Macrotis; species Macrotis lagotis. The sequence goes on from NC_133658.1 coordinate 621,260,557, forward strand.
TTGTATTTATGAAAGTGATTTCTTGAACCCAAATTTAGGATTTCAAATTTGTCTCCCTAAAAAATCAATATTATGTTTGATTATTGAGTTTTGGTTTTGATTTGCTCCTACAAAATGACATGTTCACACCAACAAAACTAAAAAGTATATTTAATAAAGTGATTATAAAACAGGTAGAAATAAATAATTTTATAGCAAAAGTAACCAATAAGTTCTAATATAAGAAAAAGAAGAGCAAAGCCTGCATAAACATAAGTTAAGTGGCTTGCCCAAGGCCACACAGCTAGGTAATTATTAAGTGTCTGAGACCGGATTTGAACCCAGGTACTCCTGACTCCAGGGCCAGTGCTTTAACCACTATGCCACCTAGCCACCCCAACATAAATATTAAGAGAAAAATATCACTGATTCAGGGAAGTTTCAACATCTGAAACAACAGTGACTGGGGAGTTCCAGCATACAGCCTCCAGAGTCCTGATAGGGAAGGTCCCAGGTAGAACATCCTCTCCATGAGTAAGACTCCAATTAGGCTAAGGTCTAATTAGATCTTATATAGCTTGAGAACAAAGAAGGTTTCTTGCCACTTTTTTTGTGGATAATAAAAAAAATTTTTCCAGATTGTCCGAGGAGAGAGCTACCCTTCCCAGAACCCAAGAATTATGGTGTTTACATTCAGGAATGGATAGTTCCTGGAGAGATAGGCAATGTTAATGAAGTATGGCCTTGAGAGTCTGGCCAGGACCAGTCAAGGACATTCAGCAGTTCTTTTAAAAGCTCAAGCTGTTTTAAACATATGCATAGGATCAATCCAGCTCATCTCCCCTCCCTGTATATCAGGGGTGAATTGGGGGTCAATAATTCTCTGTAGCTAAACTATAAGGTCTTACCATGGAAAATCTTATATCTTATATATTAACCATAAACATGACCAAGATAGAATGTCTGCTGGTTTGGTCTTTGATTTTGTCAGAGAGAGAAAAGAGAGAAAAAGAATGGGGGGGGGGGAGAACTTCAGGGCATTTGACTAATTAGTTCCCCATCATTATTATATTATACCTCAATAATAAGTTTGTATTCAGATTTCCAGATTCATATATTTTTTCCTGACTGTCTCTGTGGTCTTCAGTATAACATGATGGCAATATTTTTTTTCTTGCTTATATTAAAATGTTCTCCCCAATTCTTCCCTCTCCTCTCTATGTCACTTTCCCTTGCCTTTGTGCCTGAATTTCCTCATAAGAGCAAGTTTTTAAAAGAGTAGTGCCCATTAGTCTTCCAGAACCATAATACTATAAGAGTATCAACACTAAATCTTATAGAAAACTATGAGACCAAATTTGCTTTTTGTATTAGCATCTCTGGACATTTATTTATAGATATACCTAGGTGGAAATTTTATTTTTGTTTCCTTTTGTGGATTTTTTCCCCCCAAGAATTTCTACATTTTAAGTACTCTATGATGACTAGCTTGGTGGGATGGACAGATACAGACAATATTCTTTTTTCTTTTGTTCTTATTTTAAAAGGTCTTGGATTATATTTTTAAGACAAAATAAATACATTCCTATCAGCCCACGTTAAACTTGTGCCAAAAATCAATCATTTCTATATTTTAAGACATGATCTTGAAATCCAAATCCTATTCTTGGATACAATTTTCACAAGCTTCTTATCTTTGTAAAACAGCCTCTTTCTTCTGAGACCTTTGCCTTCCATTAGCAGCAGATTAATATGGCCCCTGTGATGCTAAGGTCTTCCAATATTTATCCAAGGTAACATAATCGTTAGTAATATTTTTAAATTCCTTCTTAACATTCCCATTAGACTATGAATTTCTTTAGAGCAGGAACTTTTGCCCTTCTTTATACTCCCATTGCTTAGCACAGTGCCTGACATGTTATATATAGATACTTAATAAATGCTTGTTGTCTTGACTTCTTGAAGTATTATTTATTTCTTGTGAGTCACCAGAAATGAGTAATAGTGGGTTTTATCAAATATTAACAGTTTTCTAATTACATCCTGGACCTGTACCAAGGGAAATCAGGTTATTGGAATCAGATCAACTAAGTGATCTTCAGTAGGGAGTCATATCCATGATTGCTACTCATCATTTCTTCCTTTAACCCTAACTGGGTGAATAACTCCAGGTATATAATATGTAAATGATCACTGCTTTGATTTCTTTGTCTGAAAAGTACCTATTCATATTTATTGACAATTTATCAATTGGGGAATGACTTGCATTGTTATAAAATATCCTCAGTTCTCTATGTACTTGAGAAATGAGGTCTTTTATCAAAGATACTTGCTGCAATTCCCCCCCCCATTTTCTGCTTTCCTTATAATTTAGCTGCATTGATTGTTCTTTTTTTTTTCTAGTTTTTTGAGTTGCATATCCAATTCATTAATCAGATTTTTCTCTAGTTCATAGATGTAAACAATTAAAGATATATATTTTCCCTTAAGCACTGCCTTGGCTATATCCCACAAATTTTGTTGTGTTGTCTCATTGTTATTGCCTTCTTTACTAAAATTATTGTTTCTAAGATTTGGTATTTGATCCACTTATTTTTTAGGATTAGATTCTTTAACTTCCAATTAATTTTTAATCTCTCTGTCCTTTGTCCATTATTGAAGTACGTGCATGTGTATGTGTAATACATAATGAATATAATTATATATGTATAATTGAATATCATTTTTATTGCATTATGATCCAAAAATTAATTTATCATTTATGCTTTTCTGCATTTGGTTGTGAGGTTTTTATTTCCTGTTACATGGTCAATTTTTGTGTGGATGCCATGTACTTCTGAGAAAATGGATATTCCTTTCTATTCCCATTCAATTTTCTCCAGAGATTTGTCATATATAATTTATTTTAGAATGTTATGCAACTTAACTTTTTGTTTATTTTTTGGTTATCTAGTTCTAAGAGGGGTAAAGTTGAGTTAATCCGCTAGTATTATTTTATTATCTATTTCCTGCTGTAATTTATTCAACTTCTTCAAAAATTTAGACAGCTTTTTATAGCTTTTAGATGTTTAGTGTTGATAAGATTTCATTGTCTATGGTACCCTTCAACAAGATATAATTTCCTTTCCTCTCTTTTAATTAGATGTTCTTTTCTTTTGCTTTGTTTGAGATTATGCTTGCTAACCCACTATCTTTGCTTCAGTTGAAGTCTAACAAATTGTGCCTCATCCCCTTACCTTTATCATATATATCTCTCTCTGCTTCAGATGTGTTTTTTATAAACAACATATTGGCAGATTCTGATTTTTAATCTATTCTTCTGTTTCCATTTTATGGGTGATTCTATTCACATTTATAATTATGAACTGTGTATATCCCCCCCCACCCTGCTCTCTCTCTTACCTTCCATCCTTTCCTTCCTTATAATTATTCTACTTCTGATCACTACCTTCCCCAATCTACCATCCCTTTTATAAGTTCCCCTCTACTTGTTCTATTATTCTCATCACTTTTTATTTCCTTATAGGGTCAGATAGATTTCTATATTTAAACTGATGTGTATATTATTCCCCCTTTGAGTCAATTTTGATGAGAGATAAGGTTTAAGTTTTGCCTTCTACCACCACCTCAACTTCCCCTCCATTATAATAGCTCTTTCATGCTTTTTATGTGGAATAATTTACCCATCTAATCTACTTTCCAGTGCAATTTTCTAACTCACCCATTTATTTTGTTTTAGGAGGATATCATCTCATCAGTCTCCTTATATCCACAACTTCTGTCTGTATATACTCCTTCTAATTGCTCTTGTAGTAATAAAGTTGCTAAGCATTACAAATATCTTGCCATATAGAAATATAAAGAGTTTAACCTTACTGAATATCTTATGTTTCTCTTGTTTCTTTTTTTTACTTTCTTATGTTTCCCTTGAGTCTTGTAGTTTGAGATAAAATTTTTTATTCAGATTTTGTCTTTAATTAGAAATGCTTGAAAGCTTGCTATTTCTTTTAAAGTCCATTTTCCTCAAAAGACTATATACAGTTTTGCTAGCTAGGTGATTTTTGGTTATAATATTATTCCTTTGCTTTTCAAGGTATCTTATTCTGAGGCTTCTGGTTCTTTAATGTGAAAGTTTGTCAAATCGTAAGCAATTCTGACTCTAGTTCCACAATATTTGAATTGTTTCTTTTTGAACAGTTACAGTACCTCCTCTTTGATGTGTGAACTCTGAAATTTGGCTGTGACATTTCTGAGAGTTTTAATTTTGGATCTCTTTCAGGAAGTGATCAGTGGATTCTTTCAATTTCTATTTTTCCCTCTGGTTCTAATATACTGATAATTTCTTGAAAAATATTGCCCAGGTTTTTTTTCCCTTTTATCATGGCTTTCAAGTAATCTAATAATTTCCAAATTATTTCTCCTGGATCTATTTTCTAGGTCAATCATTTTTTCCAATGAGAAATTTCATATTTTCTTCTTTTTTTAATTATATTTTTCATTTTATTATCTCATTAAGACATTAACTTCCATTTGCTCAGTTCAAAATTTTTAAGGATTCTATTTTTTAGAATAATTTTTATTGGTAGCTTGTATATCTTTTCCCATGCTTTTGGCTCTTTATTTCATGATTCTCTTACATTATCCTCATTTCTTTCCCAAATTTTTCTTCTACTTTTCTAATGTGTTTTTTTTTAATTCTTTTTAAACTTTTCAAGGAATTATTTTTGGAACTGAGGCAAAATTACATTTTTCTTTGAGGCTTCATATATAGCCATGTTGATCATACTGTCTTCTTGTAAGTTTATGACTTGACCCTCCCCATCATAATAGTGATTTTTCAATAGTCAAGTTCTTTTCTTGTTTTAGTTCATTGTTTCTGCCCTTTTTTTTTGACTTGCTGTTTTTCTGTGAAAGTTGGGTTCGGGTCCTGCACTATCTCTAGTTTTTTGTGCTGAGGTTCAGGGTCTTACTTCTGGTTGGCTTTCACTGGGCTTCAAGGCTTAGCTACTTGCTTTTTTTGTCTTGTATGGGGATGTAGAGCCTCCCTTATGTAGAGCCTCTGGGTTTGGGGTTTAACTTCTAACCTGTCCCAGAGCAAGTAATGGTACCTTTCTGCTGGCTGGCCCTGGGAAAAGGATCTTATTCTGGTCTTCCAGGGGTGAGACCCTGATGTTGCTTTTGGATCTCTGTCCTTTCCCTCCCCAGTGAGATAGAGCTTTTCCATAGGACTAGTGAGCCGCTTCCCTTCTAGAGCAATTCTGTGGTGGTTTTCTGTTGTTTGGAGAGGATTTTTAAAGGGTTTCAGAGGGTTACTTCCTCATTCTGTCACTTGACACCTCCAGCTTCTTTTTCTCCCACCATCTTTCATCATCATCCCCTCTAATGTCCAACAGGGAAATGGCCTTGAACACTTGGACAATAAGTAACCCTTGCCTATTATTCCTGCTCATTTTTCAGCCCATGTAAATTCTCTCTACTAACCTTCATAAGCCCTAGTCTGTGGGTTCTTCTGGAGTCAAGATATGATGAGTATGTCAAGCAATGAGATTCTGTATTTTACTTTGTATCATCTGAATGATACCAAACACTATAAAATCAAGACTCTGCAGAAAGAGGATATCTCACATCATGAAGAAAATCTGAAGTCCTATTCATTAAAGGGGTCAGGTCCCCTTAATAAATTGTTGTTGGCTCAAAGTTCTGCCTCAGTTTTATTGAAGACTGGACAACTGGGGCCCACAGTTTGAATCTGTAAGGCCTTTTAATTTTTAAAATCATATAAACCATATTTTTTTGGTAGATGAAATAAAATGGCAGAGTAATTGAGTGATTTTCATAATGTCATTTTTGTAGGAACAAAATCAGTTATGGAGATCCCAGATTTCTACTCTTCCATGATAGTTTATCTCTACTTAGATTGTAAGACAACGGGGTTAAGTGACTTGCCCAAAGTCATACAGCTAGCTAATTATTAAGTGTCTGAAGTCAAATTTGAATATTATCCACTGTGCCACCTAGTTGCCCCACTTGCTTTATTTTTGAATAGAGTCATTCAGAAACTGCCTTTCTCTTTCATATTTAAGGTTCATCTACCATAGTGCTCTATTATTCCTAAAGGCCCTAAGGGATGTACAGTGGGAAGTATGGTAGTTTTATGGTTTTGCTATATCCTAGTTTATCTTAATGGACATTTGATTACTTTATCATATCTAAACCCTTTCTGAATCAGTGTCATTTGTGGTGGAGAGCAGTGATACTGAGAAATCAATTTGCCAAATTCTGTCATAGTTGGGTGAGAAAGTAGCTTTTCAAATCTCAACAAAGTAAATTTACAACCAAAAAAAATGCATATTCCTACAAGGAATAAGTTTAGGAATTCATTTCCCCCAAAAGAGGGAGGACTAACAAGTATAGATGGGTAATGTTCTTTGACAAATTGATAAACTACAATCTAAGTAGAGACCTAGATTGATACATACTCAAAACTTTGGGAGAACAGATTTTAGAGACGGAAGAACAGGTAGAATTTCATGGCCTGCAATTCCACTGAAGATGTCAATTCAAGATAGATGGAATATTCTCAAAAATGAATTTTGATGAGTGATTATGAGGAAGAAAAGGGAACCTGTCTAAATAGATAACTGTGTTCCTCAATCAAGGAGCTCATCAACCACCTCAGCTTTTTAAAAGGCACACACAGAAGATGAAAGCAAGGAGAATAGTGGTTGAATATAAAAAGTGGTGTCATACTGTAAAAAATGATGGGAGAGTTACAGCCCGGAGGCCCCTGAAGCTTGCAATGAATAATAAGGCAAACAAAAAGGAGCTTTTAAGGCTATATTTAGAGCAAGAAACATTTTTTAAAAGGAATAGGATTGGTGCAGCCAGGTTGCACAGTGGATAGAGCACTGGCCTTGGAGTCAGGAGTACCTGAGTTGAAATCTGACCTCAGGCAAGAATTACCCAGTTGTGTGACCTTGGGCAAGTCACTTAACCCCACTGCCTTAATAAATATTTTTTAAAAAGGAATAGGATTTCCTGTTGGAATGGCTGAGACTAGAAAGACCAATGGAAAGCTGACATAACCGACTACTCAATACCTAGTTTGTTTCTGAGTTTTTTTCCTTAGATGGAGAAGTGATAGATAAAAAGGGTTAATAGGGAACTAAATAACTATGTGCAAGTAAACTGGATATAGTATTAAATTTGGAATCTGATGATGTATTTTTTGAATCCTCCCTCTACTTTGCATGTGCCCTTATGCAAGTCCCTTCTCTCAGCCTCAGTTTCCTTATCTGTAAATTCATGAGGACTAGATTAAATGACATCTAAAAATCACTTTCCAGATATAAATCTGTAATCTAAAAATGATGTTGCAGAATTGGATTTGGATGTCTATCACAGTTTAAAATATTAAAATGACAAATATTTTGGTCAGAGAATTCATTTAATAAGGGTTAGTAAGTCTCAAAGGCCTTCAACCTGAAAAAGAAAAGGGAAAGAGAAAATTGCTTTTGTACATCCAGCAAGATATATCCTATGGAGAAATACTAGAGAGTAGGAAAAATAGTGGTGGAAATGTTCAAAAGTTCTTGAGAAAAAAGCCAAAATTATGAAAGATGTCAAGAATCAATCTTATGGCTGCGAATGCCTACACCCAAATGTGCTCAACACAAATTACAAAGTGAACTAGAGATGAGAAGCAGAGATAAATTTTAATTCATAAATATCATCAAAACTTGCTGTGACAAGAGCCATAATTAAAATATGTATCTAATACTAATCTGATACTTTTCAAAAGCAAAAATAAATAAATAAAGGGCTAGGGAAGAATAATTATATTTGTTATGAAGATATACTCAGATGAGGATATCTGTACAATCTAATGGGGAACCATGGGGAAAAAAGATCAGAAGACAAGACTAGAAATAATATCAAAATGTGCCTGGTGATTTCCCTCACATGACAACCAAGAAAAATAATATCCCTACAAATATACACACATATAGTCATAGAAAACAAATCCCCTCATTAACCATGTTCAAACAATGAGAGACAGAGAGGCAGAGAGACAAAGACAGACTGAGAGTAAAGACAGAGATAAAGAGAGACAGGCAAAGAGAGAGATAGAGGAGAAAATGAACTTCATTTTGCATTGAATCCATCAACTCTCCATCTGGGGATGAATACCATGATTCATCATTAGTCTTTTGGAACTGTGGCTATTAATTTCTTGTTCAGAGTCTTTCAAAGTTGTAATTTTTTCAGTTTTTTTTTTATTTTTTCATATTGTTTTCATAGTTGCCTATGGAAAGCATACCAACCTTTCACAACTTAGTTCGAACCCACATTTGCAGCCTTCACATCATTTCCCTTCATATAGATTCAGCCAAATTGGCCATCATATCATTCCTCCCATACACAACATTCTACCTTCCATCTTTGTGTCTTTGCATTGGCTATCCTTCCAGTCTGGAATTCACTCCCTCCTGAACGCCACCTCTATGAATTCCTAGTTTCATTTAGGAAACTAAAAGATTGAACTCAAATGCATAATCTTCATGAAGCCTTTCCTGATCCTCTAGCTCACATTTCTTTTGAGCTACTGCAATTCTATTTTGCCCATAGAGCACAGCACCTTCTTTGATTTAGGCATGCCACTCTGGGAAGTCCTTTGCCAGAGGCTCCCATGTCATCAAATCAATTCCAAAGTTCTTGAGGTCATTAATAAACCATTGAAGAATGAAAGGAGTAGAGCCAAGAGAACAGTTCATATGGCAATAACATTATAAAGACAAAGAACATTGAAAACTAATATAATCTTGAAACTATAATTTGAAAAGTAATGAGAACAATGAACATCATGATTCTAGAGGAGTGTTGATGAGATACCCCATCCATTATAGAAAAGAGATGGATCAGAATGAAGATCTAAATTATCTAAAATTTTGTATATAGCCATTGAGGGATTATGTTGTGTTTGACAATAAATCTTTGTTACAAGTAATTTGTTTTTTTCTTTTTTCTTCCCAATGGGGTAGAGTGTAAGGAGAGAAAAATAATTTTTTGTTAAATTTTTTAAGATAGAGTGGAAGGGATGCCACAGATATGAAATGTTGCATATACTTTCAAATGAAGTCACTGCATTATTTGTTTTATTTAACTGTTTAATTTGATTTCAAGAGCATTTCATGAAACAGGACTAATCTGCAAATGTTTATAATGTTAAAATCAATACATTTTTTAAATGTATTTAAATACTTTTTAAAAAACACACTCTGTGAAGATAAGAGTAAAATAGATATAAATAGTCTTTCATTTGGGCTAAACCCCATCAATTTCACAATAACAAGAGGGGGATATTTGCCTAGGGAGCAGATCATCTAAAAGGATTTGGGGGCAGAGTGGATTGTCAGCTTAATAGGAGTCAACAGTATGATGTATGAATAAAAGAAAAGGATCTTGGACTTCATTTACAGAATGTCCAAGTAAGTACATTGGAGATGATAGTTCACTAGGCGCTGCCCCAGTCAGATTAAATCTAGAGTATTTTGTTCAGTTATGGGCACTCTCATTTTAGCAAGGATATTGAAACACATACAAAACAAGATCAAGTAGAAATGGCAAAGACCCTTTGAGTTAATGCCATATACAGAATAATGGAAGAAACTAAAAATGATTTAACCTGGAGGAGAAAAAATACAATGGAAAAAAGAGATGATCTTCAGATATCTGATGAACTGTCATGTGAAAGAGAAATTAGAATGTGTCCTGCTACCAAATGGCACAAGTAGGAGCAAAGGGTGAAAGTTTCAAAGAGGTAGATTTATGTTTAACATAAAAAAGATTTTCTAAGAGAATTATATAAAAGTGTAATGATCTGCCTCAGGAGGTAGTAAGCCTTACTAGATAGTTCAAGCAAAGGATGAATGACTACTCACTGGATAGATTATAGAGAGGAAACTTACTTATGTTAGCCTTTTGAGGTTCCTTCTAAACCCTATTCCCTATGATTCCATGAAACCAAAGACAGAGAAGATAAGAGCAAGTGACAAGTTGACATCTAAATAAAGCTTTCCTGAAATACTTCTCCACTTATGAAAATTCCTTCAGAGACAACTACTGAACTACTATTATAATCCAAGGACAGAAAAAACTAGAGAAATGTTGTAGACCTGACTGGAGCTGGGTAGATTGTTCAAAAAAGATTCTGAAGGAGGTCGATTTTCCAAGAAATAAACTATTAAATTTTACCTAAATTTCCTTTAAAAATTCCTCTAAAAAATAAACAATCTGAGAAAACTTGAAAAGACAAATGAGATCATTCCAAAGTCAGTGAAGACCATCATATTAGTTTAGCTGCATATAGACTACTAGGTGATATGGTGAATAGAATATTAAATTTGGAGTCAAGAAGATGTAAGTTCAAATTCAACTCCAGCCATTTACTAACTGTGTGACCCTAGACATGTTTTATAACCTCTATGGCCCTCAGTAAATGAGATAATGCAGCATTTATTTCTCAGAGCTGTTGTGGGGTTCTAATTAATGTAAAGCAATATGTAAACCTTAAAGTGCTATATAAAAGTTAGCTATTAAATACAAGCGTTACTAGCTTGATAAATCAAAGAAAGAGTTTGTCTAACCTTCCAGAAAACATTTTAAAAAGTATCATGATAATCTTGTAGGAAGAAAAAGATGGAGAAATGTTGACTGACTGATATTTTATTTAGAATTAGAACTGCTTTGAGCAACAGGACCCAAAGAGTAGTGATTAGATTGATGTCAAAAAAGGACAATCTCTAGAGAGATGCCATGGAGTTCTGTTTTTGACCCTGTTGATTTTAATTTCTCTTAAGACATAAATAATCTGCATATCAGGTTTGCAGTTAGCATAGACCTGGGAAGGATGATAGATTCAGGATCCAAAAAGATTCTCAGAAACAAATATAGCTGAAATTAATGCAAAAACAGACGGGTTCAAAAATTCAAAGCCCAGATATAGCATGGAAGAAGATGTGGTTAAACAACAATTCACTTAAAAATACCTGTGGAATTTGATGAACTAACAATTTTAATATAGGCCATGTTGTACCAAGGAAGCCAGAAAAGCCAAAAATATTTTAGGCAGCATTCATAAAAGTACCTGGAAGAGAATCCCACTTGTAACTTATCTGAATCATACTACAGTGAGAACTTAATGTTCAGTTCTGGATTACAGATTTTGGGAAAGAAACTAATAAACTAGAATATATTCAGAGGTGGGTAACCAGAATGGTGAAAAGAATGAACTAGAAACCATTATATAATAGGGAAAATCTGAAGAAAACATAAGGAAAAATCATGATCATCAGTTAATTTTTAAGGTTTAATATATGAAAGAGTAATTCAACTTTTTTTTGATTGATGTAGAAATCACAAAAATTGAGAAACCAGAAAAAAAAGTAGATTGAAGAAAGGTGATAAAAGGAAAACTTCTTTCCATTTTATACCGTTCAAAGTGTCATGGACTACTTTAATAGTTAATGATCTTAAAGCAAAAGCTAGAGAATCACTCACTTCAGTGGATATTCCCACTCAAGCATGGGACAGACTAGATGACTCTTTCAGCCCTGAGATCCTCTGATTATATGTGATATAACAGAGTCCTGGATTAAAAAATTAAGAAATCTTAGTTCTAGTCCTGGCTTTGCCACTAATTAATTTCCTGTATGATATTAGGCTGTCCCTTTTCTTCCCAGGGCCTCAATCTTTCATCTTTTTCAACTTTAAAATGAGAGAATTAGTCTAGAGAATATTTCAAACCACTTCAAGTGGTTATAGTCCTGAGAATTGGAGCTAGGAAGATCTGAGTTCAAATCTGACCTTGGATATTTGTTGGCTGTGTGACCCTGGACAAATCACTTAACTTCCTTCTGTCTCAGCTTCCTCATCTGTAAAAAAGGAGATAAAAAATAGCATCTTCATCCTAAGATTGCTATGAAGATAAAATGAGATAATTATTGTAAACTGTTTTACAAACTTTAAAATAGCATATAAATCTAGGTATTATAATTATATTATTATTTAAAGGTATCCTATACAGCCTAAATGCAGATCAAAGCAAACTATTTTCACTTTTGGTTTTTTGGTTTTTCTTTCTTATGGTTTTTCCCTTTTGTTCTAATTCTTCTTTCACAATATAACTAATATGAAAATGTTTAACATATATGTATAACATCAGGTTGCTGTCTTGAGGAAAGGGGAGAAAATGAAAAGGGGTGAGAAAAATTTGGAACTCAAAGTATTATGAAAAATTAATGTTGAAAACTATCTTTACATTAAATGGGAAAAAAATACTATTTACAAACAAACAAACAAAAAACTAAAGACCTCCTAGAGCAATATAGATTTCATTTAGAGGTGAGCAGAGAAGAGGACTAAATAAAAGTTTAGGGAAGTTTTAGAAGTGGTAACACTTGTAGAAAAGGGAGAAAACTGGTATAGATCAGAATCTTCCCTCTCTCTCCTTGCCCCAGATGTTCAAATAATTTACCTGAAAATTTACATATTCATGGAATAAGGTTTGTTAATTGAGAGGGACAGACCCAGGGTTCCTGGTCTGTTCTCCAAAGTTCCAGCTCTCAGTCAAGATTAGCCCAAGCTTGATCTCCCAGTTCCTTATTTTGTGAAGCTGAACTCTTATACTCGTGCCTTCTTCTCTATCCATACCCTCTATTCACATTGAATACCATTGTATAATAGGAAAATTTTTGATAAGAAATGAATAAAATTTTTCTAACCAAATCCTATTTTCCTTCTGATTTCTAACATGATTTGTAAGGATTGTTCATCTTCCTTTCTGTTTGTCTTTGATCAGCAGTTGCTTTCCTAACATGTTGATTTTAGAGTTCTCTGTTCCCTTCAGACATCTGTAAATCTTTTTCTCTGATACCTCTTAACAAACCTTTTTTATAAAAATCAAGTGAGTCTTTTGTAGACCGTGCAGTAGGGTGGAAATAATGCTGAATTTGGAGATAAATGCTGGGTTCAAAACTCAGAACTACCATAGAACTCAGGTACTTTATCTGTAAAAGTAGGGGATAGGACATGATACTCTCTTGCATGGCTATATTTGAGAATCAAGGTGTTTTGTTTTGTTTTTTTAAACAAGACATACCTGTAGCCTAGTTCCTGCTCATCATGAATGGAAGCTACTAATTTTACCAACAGACACCATAAAATCCAAGCTGCAAAGACCTCTGTCATTGACATGTATGGTCTGAACCTAACACATACCTTTTTTTGCAATAAGTGTGACAGCAAGTGGAGGAAATATGGAAGCTGGCTTGCTTATGTCTGCAAAAAAGCGTCCTTTGCCATACTAATGAGGACAAATTTCCAACTGCCCTGACACTACATGTGTTATACTATTACCCAGGGAAATGCAAGCACTGGCTGAATAATACATGGATATCGATTTACAGACCCAGGTGAAATTAAAATAGTCACTCTCTCTGCTGGATTTTTTAGTCTCTTAAGTCGATGAGGAAAGCCTACTGATGGAGAGGCCACTGCTCCAAAGAGCAGCCTGCAATTTCTTTCCCTGATTATTAAATTATATTGATGGATTACTGCAGATTCACTTTCAATAACTTTTTTTGAATTGAGTTTTATCACTGAGGGTCAAGGAGGGTTAAGGTTCAGTGCTTACCAAATCAGGTGAAGAAGGTAGGAGGGCTCAGGTGCCAATCATGACCATGCCACATGATAAAGCTTACAGATGGTCATGGGAGACAAGATCCCTGGTGCTCCTGAGCTGGTTTACAGCTCTGACAGCTCAGAACCTGTGAGTTCCCTTTAAATAACAGAATGACAAGCACCAAGAGGCTAGAAGTCACAATAGGTCATTGGATGCTGTTAAAGTTGGGGAAGCAGAGGCAGCTGACAAGCTTTCATGTCCTTGGAGGACAAAGAAGATGTTTTGAAATGCTTTGCTAACATATTCAGAGACTAGGACTGGTGTCTGTCAAAGAATGCACCAAATCAAACACAAAGGATGCGCCAAGTCAGATACCCATATTCTGACACACAAATGACATTGGGGGTAGGGAAAAAAACAGAACTTCAAAACAATGGAACAATTCACAAATGGAGGCCAAATTCTGCCATTTAATCTAAATAGTGAAAATTCTCCCTTTGATGTTTATTGATTATTGTACAGGGAAGGCAGAACACAGGCATAGCTTCCTGCCTAACCAAAACCTATAATTTTGGGAGATCCAGAAACTGAAAGAGTCACATTAAGACCTGCCAGAAATTGAATAGTTTGATTCTATTAGTTTAACTAGGGAATAGTTATTAGAATGATATTAGAGAACTTTAAGGTTCCACAAGGTAGAATTTATATATATATATAAACTATGCATTTCAGTTGAACTTTCTATTCAGGAGCTACCTACTTGTCCATTATTTTGTCCTGAAAACAGTGTAAGCAAGAGAGCAAGATGGAATTGGAGCAAAGGGGCTGGTTCCATTTTATTTAATATTTAATTTTTATTTTTCTTTAATGGCTAAAGCACAAGCAGGCTTTTTCTTTTCATTTTTCCTCAGGGTCAAGAGTTTAAACAGGGACTACTAAAGGAGAATATCACCAAAAACAGCAATGCTATCAAAGGCAAAATTGTGCATGGTTAACTTAATGCCTCTAAAAATTTAGGAGAAGCTTAAGCTGAGTATTAAACTCAATGTTCAGTCTGTTCTTTAGGTTGATTACTCCATTATACAGCTATGTAATTTGGGAATTTCACTCATTTCTCATGATCATGACTATATCATACCAATTGCCAAACTCCATCACTACTGACTCAAACATGCTAAGATGTAAAAATGCTATTTTATAATGAACTGACAATCAATGCCTCTAAAACCTATATACATTGGACTGAAAAATATGAGATCTTGAATACTCTTTAACTCTCATATACACCTCATATTCTGATTACAACTCAGTATTATCTGTTTTTCCTTGTGGGATAGAACCATCCTATCCTCCAAATAGGCATAGAATAAGAAATAGCTAGATGTGATCAAAAAATACATGGTGTTTTGAGTATCAAAAACATTTTAGGAAAAGAGAGTGCTGGGACTTCCCATGGCCAATGTATGGTTGTCTCACAATGAATCTTTAAATTGAAAGGGGCCTAAAAGATTCAATGATTCATTTATTTTCTGCTAGAAATGACCCACAAAGGCCTAACAGTACCTCAATGTCTATAGAAATTTTTTAAAAAAAATACTAGCAAAGAGAGTATCACAATGTATCAGAAATATCATACAGAAAGACCAGGTGGGATTTATTTCAGAAATAAAAGGCTGGTTCAATATTAGGAAAACTATCAGTGTGATGTACCATATCAATAAGAATTACAACAAAAATCATATAATTATATCAATAGATGCAAAAGAAATTTCAGAAGGAAAGACTTATAGTGAACTGACCTAGATCACTGTACACAGTAACAGCAATATTTTAAGAACGATCAACTGCTAAAGACTCAGCTACCTTCATCAACACAATGATCCAACACAATTCCAAAGGATCCATGATTAAAAGAAATGTTATTTTTCTCCAGAGAGAGAGATATGATAAATTTCTTTTGCAAATTGAAACAAACATTTTTTGCTTGCTTTTATTGTTTTACCTTCTTTGTGTCCTTTTCTCCAAGATGGTTAATATGAAAAATATATAACATGATTTCACATGCATAGTCAATATTAAATTGCTTGCCTTCTTAAGGAGGTAGGGGGAAAAGGAGGGAGAGAATTTTGAAATCAAAATTTTTAATGATTGCTAAAAAATTACTTGTAATTGGAAATATTTAATGAAATAAATATATTTTAAAAGTTCATAAAAATAAAATAAATTAAATTATTTATATTGTACTTACTATGTGCCACACCCTATGCACAATATTTTACAATTATTATCTTATTTGATTCTCTCTCTCTTTTTTTTTTTTTTTTTTTTAGTTTTTGCAAGGCAATGGGGTTAAGTGGCTTGCCCAAGGCCACACAGCTAGGTAATTATTAAGTGTCTGAGGCTGGATTTGAACTCAGGTACTCCTGACTCCAGGGCCGGTGCTCTATCCACTGCACCACCGAGCTGCCCCTGATTCTCTTTTTTTCCATATGTATATGTATATTTCCTCCATTTCCTCTATTTCCTCTCATTTCATTCTCTTAACTCTCTACAGTTTGACTTCTGACCTCAACATTTAACCAAAACTATTCTCTCCAAAGAAACCAATGATATCTTAATTGCCAAATCCAATTGCCTTTTCTCAATACACATCCTTTGTGACCTCTCTGCAACCTCCAATACAGTCAATTGCTCTCTTTTCCTTGATACTCTCTTTACCCTAGGGTTTTTTTTTCCTCTAATGAATATTGACACAACTCCAACAGTGCATTAATGTCCCAGTTTTCCTACATACCCAACATTTATCTTTTTCCTTTTCTACCATATTAGCAAATCTGATAGATGTGAGGTGGTATCTTATAGTTGTTTTAACTTGCATTTCTATAATCAATAGTAATTTAAATCTTTTTTTATACAACTATAGATAGCTTTGCTTTTTTTTTTATCTGAAAACTGCCTGTTCACATCCTTTAACCATTTACCCTAGGTTTTGGGGGACACTATTCTCTCCTGGTTCTCCTATTTGTCTGACTGTCTTTTCTCAGTTTCCTTTGTTAGATTTCATCCAAGTCTTGCTTGCTAACTATGGATGCTCCATAGGATTCTATAGGGGCCATCTTTTCTTCATCTATTCTATTACTTTGTGATATTATCAGCTTCTGTGGATTCAATTATTATCTTAATACTGATGATTCTCAAATCTACTTATCTAGTCTAACCATTTTGCTGACCACCAGTTTTGCTTCTCCAATTGCCATTTAGATATCTCAAAATAGATAATCCTATAGACATCTTAAACTCAACATTTCCAAAACTGAATTCTCCCTCCTACAAAACTTTTTTTTTCTAATCTGTCAAGGCTAAAAATGTAGGTGTCCTTCTGGACTCTTCAGTCTTGCTCCTTAATCTTTCTGCCCCCATATCTTTCTGGGCAAGTCATTTGACTTAGTTTCCTTATCTATAAAATGGGGACAATAATCCCAGTGTTGCTGTGAGAATCAAATAAATAAGATAAACACACATACACACACACACACACACACATACACACACAAACCACACACATAAAAAACAACCCTTCAGAATCTGATGAACACTTTATAAAAATTATCTCATATATATATATACATGTATTTTTTTCCTTAATCCTAATTCCACATACCACAGATTACTCATCTGTAAACATGTTTATCAAAATATGTATGTACAATGCTGACCCAACTGCTCACTGCTGAGGGGAAGGGGGTGGGAAAGGAGGGTGGAAGGAAATTTTGTAACTTAAAAATATACATGTGCATATGGATGAAAATAAATATTTTTTTTAAAAAAGAGAATCAAATAAGATAATAATTGTAAAATACTTTGCATAAAGTCTGGCACATAGTAAGAACAATATAAATAAGTATTAGATTATTTTTGTCATCATCATTATTATTATTTTTCCAATCTGTTGCCAAGGTCTGTCCATTTTACTTTCATAGCATCTCTCAAAAATATTCCCTTTTCTTCCTTGTTATTTGCTATCTCTTCACCCCTCAATTATTTGTGATAACTTGCTAGTTGGTCTGCTTAAAATTTCTCCCCATTCTAGGCCATCATACAACAATGATTTTTCTAAAGTGCAGGTCTGATCATGCTATCCTTCTATTCAATAAGCTCCATAGGCTCCTTATCACCTCCCAGATCAAAATTTTTCATTTAGCATTAAAAGCCCTTTATAACCTAGCCCAACAACTACCTTTCCAATCTTTCTGCATCTTACAATTTCTTCCTCCTCCTCCCCCTTACCCCCAACCATGTTTCTGTTCCTCAAAAAAAAAAAAAAAACTCCATCTCCAGCTCTGGACAAATTTGCCCACAGTCTCTGATACATAGTATGTTCTCCTTCCTTATCTCTACCCTCTGGCTTCCTTGGCTTCCTTCAAGTCCAAGCCAAAATCCCACCTTCCAAGGGAATTCTTAATTCTAGTTCTTTCTCTTATTTCCAATTTATCCCACATATAGCTTATTTGCACATAGTTGTTTGCATATTGTCTTGCCCATTAGATGGTGAGCTAAAGGTAAGGATTGTCTTTTACCTATCTCTGTAATCTCCAGCACTTGGAGTTTCTGCTTAAACACTTGATGATGGAGTAGCCAAATTTCAAATGCCAAACATTTGTTTGCCAAAGACTATTTTACAGAGTGCTCACAGAGGGGTCAGAAAAAAAAATACAAGAATACTCTCAAATTTGTTCTTAAGAACTTTTGAATTGATTGTGCAGCATGGGAGACAGTGGCACAGGACTGTCCAACATGGCATGCCCTCATTGGAGAGGGTGCCGTGCTCTATAAGCAAAGTAGAATTGAAGTAGCTCAATGGAAGCATGAGATACACAAATTTAGAGAATACACTCCACATATTCACATGGACTATTTGGGCTCAAGTTGTGATTGAGCATTCTGAGCTCATATTGGTCTGATCAGCCACAGTTGCACACACAGCAACTTGTCTCTAACATAGTGATGTCCTTTTGATCTTCTTTAATAACAAAGGACACAGACCAACCAATCAGTTTCACCTACCTCAGAGTTAATAACAGCAACAATTATTATTATATTTTGTATAATAATATATTATTATTTTATTATAAAAACAATAGCCATATTTATTTATTTATTTGGCATTTTACAATTATAAAAAACTTTACATATATTATCTCATTTAGTCCTCCCAACAATCCTGGGAGAGAAGTTCTATTAGTATTCCCATTTTAAGAAGCCAAAACATAAATAGAGTAAGAATTTTGCCCAGAGTCACACAATTAATGTGTCTGAGGTCAGATTTTAATTCAGGTCTTCTTGACTCCAAATCTAATGCTTTAACTAATCTATTATCTTAAAAATGTAATAAAAAAATCTTAAAACACCTTTGAAAACATTAAATATGCCATCTAGCTATACTCAAAATAATGGAAATTGACTAGAAACTTTTAAGAAATACCATATTTTGTTTCCTGAGCTCAGTCTAAACTTTTGCCAAATAGAAAAAAAATCAATAGTTTATACTAAAGTTATTTCCTAGGTAACAGTTGAAGTGAGTAGACCACTTTACAAAAGGACAAATTATCCCATATGTTTCAGAGCCCAAGTGTGCTCAAGACACTAGCAGGTAATATTTCCTTGCTACCCATTTGACATATTCTCAGCTTTTGAATAGGGTAACTATTTTTCAGCAACACATTTCTTATCACCTATATCCTATAATAGCTGTTATAATTAACCTGCTATTTACATTTTCATCCTGCTCTTAACTCATTTTAAAAATATTCTCAGTATTACCCTACTATATTTCAGCTTCCAAGCTGAACAGGCAACACTGTGAGTGCTTAATGGATTGATTACTTTCAAACAAAAATGTAATGCTTAGCAACTTAAAATTTTAGGTTGCTTCTATTTTTATCCTGCCCAGATTGGATCAAGGTTCCCACAGCCCTGCCTTTTTATGGTCAGGTTTTGCTCAAGCTCAGCTCTTGAACTCATTGACACTCAGAGTATAGCAGGCAGAATGGCATGCTGTTTTTGTTAGTTTAGAAGCTGGTGCTTCTCCCTGGATGTTCCTGGGGTGGGGGGGGAGGAGGTGAAGAAGCAGACTCTTAGCAACCTAAAATACTGGTCTGAATCTTTCTGACAAAAATTGAGTTGTTGATAGCATAGAATTAGGAGTTTCTCCACTTCTCTGTCCCATTTAAAAAGAGAATCATCAGATTCACTGATGACTGAGTTGCCTTCCAGAATATGGCCAGATTGTATTTGCTTGATGTTTATTTTAATGTAAGTAAACACAATTCCAAATGAATAACTTTAAATTTAAAATTGATAATAGGGAAATTCTACTGCTACTCCATCCAAAATGAGATTATCCCTTTTACCAGTTCTATTCCAGCCTGAGAATGGATAATTTGAGGAATGATAGTTCCCACTAGTTTGGGATCATACATTTAGAGCTAGGAGGAACCTTAAAGGTTAACTAGTGTCCTAATTTTTCAAATGAGTGAAGTGAGGTTCAGAAAGATGAAACAACTTGGTTCAAGTCAGACAGTAAGGAGAATAGCAAGCTTTTCAACTCTGATTCCAATTCCAATAGTCTTTCCACTGAATCATCTTTTTATTCAGTCCCACAGAACTTGGAAATGAGAAAAGTCTTAACACTGGGTTATAAATATAGATCCTGAATTCAGGAGAGACCTAGGCCCTAGTCCTGGCTTTGTCATTAACTATAAGTAGGACCTTTCCCAACTTATATCTCTCTTTCTCTTACTTCTTATCTGTCATGATGAGAAAAATCCTCATTTTACCCTCTAAATAATGATGTTATCTTGATTAATAATATGGAAAGAAACAAGTACTAGGCACTGTGATTAATGCTTTACAAATATTATCTCATTTGATCCTCACAATAACCTTGGGGAGTATATACTATTATCATCCTCATTTTATATGTGAGAAAACTGAAGCAGACATTAGTTTCATGTCTAAGGACTCTTCCTGGTCCCAAGACCAGGGCTCTCTATGCACTGTGCCTTCTAGTTGCTCTGAGGCTTTCTGATTTGATGTGGGGATTTATCTGCGTGTAGTGATTCTGCTAGGAATTTGACCTATGATCCCATGGCTATAAGGAATTCTCAAATGAAGAAACCCCCTCTACTACTACTACAGCTTAGTGTCTTCTCTGCTACTTAAGAGTCTTAGAGCTTTGCCCTTAATAATGAGAGTTTAATGTCTTGGCCAGGGTCACCAACCAATAAAGTCAGAATCAGGACAAGTATCTGCTTCTTGATGGCTTCAAGATCAAGTCTAGCCACTGGATAATATGAATTCATTGAGGGAATGAAATATCTAAGAATCAGAGCCAAACAAAGGAGAGAATCATGAAGAATACCCAGTTGAGAAGCTAAAGAGTTCTTCACCTGGGGTCTATGAATTTAAAAATATTATGATGACTCATTTCAAGAAAAATTCATTTTTTACAATCCCATCTATTTTTATCTCATGCATTCAAAACCATTATTCTGAGAAGGAATTGACTCTATCAGACTGTCAAAGAGGGCATTTTGACAGACAATGACATGAAATAGAAAAGGTTAAGAACTGCTATTATAAAATGGCAAAGCCATTTCCTTTGTAGCAGATGAAATACAATGAGCATCCTATCATAGAAAATTTTCTAGTGTGGATAATACAATAAAGTTTCATTAAAAATATGAAAAAATTAAGAATTACTGCTATGGTAATCAGCCAAGGTAAAAGAATGTGAAAACAGGATCTGGAAAATGAATTCAAAGAAATCACAAGAGGAGATGGGTCCTAGGTCAAATGCCAAAGAGGGATTGAAAAGGATGTCTTTAATCTTAATCATTGGATTAATAAGCAAAATTTTTTTTAAAAAAAATGAAAAACTTCAAGAAAATATTTTCAGTAGGGGAACAGGGGGAGATCACCTTCAATTCACATTAGAGTTGAATACAAAACAAATCTTCCAAGCATAACTTTGAAAAAATATTTTAAGTACATGCTTTTTTTGCTATTAATACTATTTTAACTTAATTTTTTCATGGTTTTTTCATCACCTATTGTATCAATCTGAACTCAACTCAGCATTTGAGATATTCTTTGAGAACACAATTTTTGAGATTTTTTCATTACTTTCCTTTATGTACTGTAAGCTCTAGGTAAATTCACTATTCTCTAAAGATCTCCTCAACTATCTCTGCCTATTAAATACTTAAAGCCTATTCCACTCTGATCAGCTAGGTGATTATTGGATAGAATGCTGACCCTGGAGTCAGAAGGATCTGAGTTCAGATCCAGTCTCAGATATTTACAAACTTTGTGACCCTAGGCACACTAAGCATACTATTCACTGGTTGTTTCAGTTCTTCAACTGTAAAATAAGCCAGAGAAGAAAATGGCAAACCCCTCTAGTATCTTTGTCAAAACAACTCTACCTGAGGTCATGGAGAATTGAACACAGCTGGAACAACTCAACTGATGTGATCTTTCCCACTGACCTTTCCCTCTATGAAACTTTGAATTTCCTTTATGACACTGATTTTATTCTATTCTGAATTATTTCTTTTGAATATGACTTTTGTTCACCCAGGATTTTCAGAATCATTGATGGCATCCTAAATAATTCCAAGCAAAACAAGGATTTCCTTTAATGGTGAAGTTCTCTCATTTCATCTAATTCTGAAACACTACAAGATATCTTCAATAACATGCAAAGCAAATATGAAAATGGTAGCCTAACTAGTCATAGAGTACAACTAAAGTAAATGAAAAAATATTAGCCAAATATTAGCCATGGAGACGTTCAGGTAATCTATCAAATTAGTTGACTGAAAGGTAGACCCTGGCAGGTAATATAGATGAATTTAGTCCAAAATTAAGTTAGGGAAGAAGGGGATAGATTGTATCTAGAGAACTGTATGGTTTTTTCCAATGATCTCAAATTACTTACTGCTGTAAAAACTTAATACCAACATAAAATAATCACTCCAGTAATAATATATGATCATGAATCACATGTTATGATCTCTTGAGGATTCAAGATAAAAATAAACCAAAGGATAATGAAAAAATACATTATGAGCCTTTGTAATCTCTAACATGTTATGAATAACCTGCATCTGTGAAATAAAAGACATTACTAATATGAATGACCAGAAAAAAAACAATGAGTTGGCCACATAGCCAGGAGAGATAGCATTTGCACAGATCCACTGAGATAGCTCTATGAAAAAATAAAAGGTATTCTACAAGTATAAATTGTTAGGAATTTAGATGTTTCTAACACATATAGATAGAGAAGGTGAAAAACAGTGAAGAGACAGAATAAAAATAGATGAGTGGCCTCATATAATTTCCTAGCAGATCGACAAGAAAAAAAAATCAGACTAAAATATTTTGCAAATGCAAAAGGGCATATAGGTATTAAACTGTAATGACTATTTCTGCTCCTCTTTTACCAGAGTTCATTTCTGCTGATAAGATTTTCCCTCCCTGAAATGCTGGTGGTTGGAAAATTCTAAAAGAAATCATCACAGAGTTTTCTTTTCTAGAAGCTTCATGCTGAAATGTCAAAAGGTGAACCCTCATAAAAAGGAAGTGAGGGCAAAGCTGTTTATTAAAGGAAGGAATGCTGGCCTGGGTCCAAGCAGATTCCAGCAGGGGGTAGTGGGGAGAGCAAGCCTTTTTATAGGATATTGGATATAGGAGGCAGGGTAGTATGATTTCTATAGGGACTGGGAGCCATTGGGTTCTCCATGGAGGATGTGTTTTGTTTGGGAGTTCACCAAGGTGAAATGGTGCATTGTTTGGGTTTTCTTTGAAGGTTAGGATCTGTGTCCTTAGGAAAGGATAATGAATGGGGCTCAACTGGACAACAATGAAACTTAGGCCTGGATCCAACACATGCTTTGTTCAATTCCTAGCATTGTACCTGGCAAATAATATATATTCAGTGAATATTGGTTGGGTGAATGAATATAATATATTGCTAGAGATCACATTTCCTTTCTATATGAAACCAGGCTAGCTCGTCATTTCAAGAATGTCATGTCTAGATTGAATTAGTAAGGTTGAAAAAGTAGAAGAGAAAGAGAGTATTAGCCCCTTTCCTCTCCTCTTGGAATTTTTGAATCTTTTTGTTCTGAAAGTCATTTTCATTATGAACTTCTTTAATTTTACAAATAAACATATTTACAAGATATTTACAATTTTCAAAATATATTTTAAAGAAGACAAAAAGATTCTGCATTTTTATAGGTTTTATTTTGGTGAGTGATTTGGGGAGATTTTGTTGAAGCATTTAGAGGATCTGAATTGAAGAAGGGAAATGGAATAATAATCATAATCATAATATCTGACACCTGGTGTTTCAAGGTTTGCAAAGAACTCAACAGACTTTTTAACTCACTTGAACCCCCCATTTACCCTCTGAGGTAGAACTAAATGTATCATCTCATTTTACAGATAAGGACATTTATTTCAAGGTATACCTGTGGAATAAAGGACAGGAATTGTGACTCATAGGGTTAAAAATAGAAACAGCTTCATTCAGGAATACTTTCCTTCTCATAATGCAGAGTTCTCTTCCTACTTCTCTCAATTCTTTCTTCCCTCCCTTTCATTCTTCTTCAATCCCTTTATTTTTCTCATCTTTCTCCCTCAACCTTTTCCCTTTTCTCCTCCCTTTACCCCCACCCAAATAAAATAAGGGACATTATCATCTATTGCACACACTTTGACTATGTCTTAAATTTTTTAAATCATTTCACCTCTTCTCTTCCTTCCTTTTCCCCTAATCTTCGTTTCTTTCCAGAGACTGTTATGTGGATAGAATAGAGATTTAATCATTCTAAATAATTTTTGATAACTAGAACATTAAGTAGCACTTCATGAGTCACAGAAATTGCTAACATTAATAATGTTACTCCTTGCAATGAGATTCACTTTTACTTAACAAGTACCTATCAGCTAATTAGTCACATTATAAATGCTTGGAAAGGTACAGATGTCCCTTGGGGCAGCTAGGTGGTGCAGTGGATAGAGCACTGGCCTTGGATTCACTCGGCACTTACTAGCTGTGTGGCCTTGAGCAAGTGATTACCCCACATTCAGGGCCATCTCCAGTCATCCTGAATCATATCTGGCCACTGGACCCAGATGACTCTGGAGGAGAAAGTGAGACTGGAGACTTAGCACAGCCCTCCCCTACTCAAATCCAATTCATGTCCTTGTCATGGCATCACCTCCCTGATGTCATAGTTTTCTTTGAGAACAAAGGACAAACATCATTATCACTATCCTGCCCAGTCATTGTTTTTCTCCCACTGAGATAAAGAACCTGAAATAATTTAGGCCAACATTAGAAGTAAAAGGCCACATCACATCTGCCTGCACAGACTTGAATCAAGCTCAAAATTGATTCTTCTACTTTGAGGCTAATGGGAGATGCAACATCTATTTCTTCTCACAAACCACAATCACTTTAAAAAACTGTCCATCCCCATTTTGCCTTTTTACTGTGGTTAGCTGGTGAGCAAAAGAATCTTTTCCAATCACTACACAGAGAACCATAGCAAAATCAGACAACTGACAATATTGGAACAAAATTTACATTAACTCCAAAGCAGTGTATGCAACAATAGATCAGAATTTCCCTTATCTTATTTTTTTTGGGGGGGGGGGGTGTTACCTGGTTTTCATGTTTAAGATATCAGGGATGGGAAAAAAGGAATTAGTCAACTTTGAGCAGAGCATTGTCCTTCTCATGGGAATCCCTCAGTGTTCAGGCCAGAGGATATACTCAAGATTCAAAGGGCAAAAAGGCAATGTGAGCTAGATTTTTATCATTCAGAGGGATTAATTCACAGGAACATAGGAGCTGTAAGGGAGATTAAAGATCGTCTAGTCTGATACCTCCTCTCCCACCTTGATTTTCAACAAATGAGGAAACAGACCCAGGCAGCTCAAGTGTGTCCATTGTCTCCACACTCTGGCTATGATGGAGCAGTTCATACCCACTTGAACCAATTGTTAAATTTTCAGTGTAAACATTTACATTCAGAAATTGGGTAAATGCTGCAAATCGAGCTTGATTTATTGCTTTGTGATTGTCTAGACTTGAGGAAGGAATGGAGAAAAGATCATTGATATAGATTAAAGTTAAAAGTTTGGCCTGCATTTTAAAGTCAATTGTAAAACATTTACTAGTATACTTCTCTTTGTATCACAAAAAGATTTAGGTTGTCCCTCCTGAAAATGAAACAAGAATTAAGTAGATAACCTCAAAGAGATGTGAGTTTTGAAACAGGATTGTTATTCTGGTTATTATATCTGTCTGGTTGGTTGGTTCTTGTCCTTAGTTATCAAAGAAAATCAAAATGACATCACTGATTCTGAACAGTCCAATATGAGCTCAGAATGCTCTACCACAGATCAGGCACAAATAGTCATGTGAACAGTGATTATTCTAAACTTTTGTATGTCATGCTTCCTTTGAGCTGCTTCAATTCTATCTTCCTCATAGAGTGTAGCCCCCTCACTGATGAGGGCATGGCATACTGGGTGGTCCTGTGTCAGTGTCTCCCATGTTGCACAATCAACTCCAAAGTACTTTAGAAAAACCTTCAGGGTGTCCTGGTTTCACTTCTTCTGACCCCCTTATGAGTGCTTGCCTGGTGTGAGTTCTCCATAAAATAGTCTTTTTGGCAAGCGTATGTCTGGCATTCTAATAATGTGTCCAGTCCATCACAGTTGCACTCTCTTTAGTAATGTTGGAATACTAGGCAGTTTCATTCAAGAAAAGACCTCAGTGTCTGGTGTCTTCTCCTGCCAGGTGATCTTCAGAATCTTCCTAAGATAATTTAAATGGAAGCAATTCAGTTTCCTGATATGGTGCTGGATGATTATCCAGATTTCACAGGCATATAGCAATGAGGTCAGCTCTATAGACCTTCAATTTGGTAATTAGTCTAATAATACCTCTTCTCTCCTACACTTTCTTTCAGAGACTCCCAAATACTGAGCTAACTCTGGCAATGTATGTATCAATCTCATTGTCAATGTGTACCTCCTTGGAAAGGACACTGCCAAGGTAAGTGAATTTGTCTACAGTACTCAAAACTTCTCCAATGCTGTAACCAATGGTTTCACATATGGATGGTGTGGTGTTGGCTGATGGAGCACCTGTGTTTTCTTGTTACAATGCTGAGGAATGCCATCTAAAGTCATCTACACGGCTCAGATGATAGCTTGGAAACTAAGTGAAGGAATGAGACCTACATTTTCTTCTTTTTTTTTTTTTTAGGTTTTTGCAAGGCAAACAGGGTTAAGTGGCTTGCCCAAGGCCACACAGCTAGGTAATTATTAAGTGTCTGAGACCGGATTTGAACCCAGGTACTCCTGACTTCAGGGCCGGTGCTTTATCTACTATGCCACCTAGCCGCCCCGAGACCTACATTTTCAGATACAACCAATACAATTCAAATTTATTTTGTTTCATTCTACTTGGTGGGCAGCATGGCCTAATGGACAGAGAACTGGGCTTGAACTAGGAGCACCTATCTACAAATCCTGCCTCTGATGCATACTCATCTTGGGCAAATCACATAACTTTCCTTAAGTTGAAGAGGTGTTCATCTACCTTGGTACAGGATTTCCTCAAGT